>NC_058371.1:70210000-70510000 GCF_018350175.1 Felis catus | reverse complement strand
TCTTTGGATGACTGTTGCTTTGTCATATCTGCTTGGATGTGAAGAGTTTTGGCTCAAATCAGCGATTTTGTTATGATATTGATATTGGACTAGCTTTTATGACACTAAATAATAGTTTTTTTTTTTTTCTGAAGGCATATTCTGGAAGTATAGTAACAGTATCATGTTATTTATAGAAGTCAGTAATTTTTTGTCTTTTTTTGCTAAGGACCTGGGATATACATCTGGTCTATCTAAAAGCTATATCATATTATATAGGTGCTTTTGCATTGAATGCTCTGATAAAACATCAAAATCTTGATCTATTTTAAGTTCCTGCACCTCCAATCACAGATTGTTCCTCTCCATGGGCGTAAGGGCTGATGATGGATTGATAGTACAGTGGGTCTTTGTGCAGAACTGTTTTCTCAACTGCATGATATGGCATAATGCTCAAATTCATAAACAGGAAAGTCTCACTCATATTTCTTATTTTATATTCTCAAAACCACATTACTATTAATCTGATGTTTTGGTTGCATATGAATGTTATTCTAGGTGTCATGGGATATGATTGAATATATAATTTGCAGTCGTACACACAAAAATACTTTATGTTTTTTTAATATTTATTTCTTATTGAGAGACAGAGAGAGAGCACAAGAAGGAGAGGGGTAGACACAGAATCTGAAGCAGGCTCCAGGCTCTGAGCCATCAGCACAGAGCCTGATGCAGGGCTTGAACTCACAAACCGCGAGATCATGACCTGAACCGAAGTCGGACACTTAACCAACTGAGCCGCCCAGGTGCCCCCACACGAAAATATTTTAAAAGCTTACTTTTCAGAAATATGTAAGTGTATGTCTTCTCTATCACTTATTAGGAAAGTTATTTGCAAACTTTATAAGAGTTATATGATGCCTCTGAATCTTCATCTATAAATTGTAGTGAGAATAGATAGTATTGGCCCCACAAAATCGTTGAGGAGATAATGAATTTAACATACTTTGTTCATGTCTGGAAAATAGTACACTCTATCAATAATGATAATTATTACTATGACCATTATGTTGAACAAAAAAATTAAGTGAAAAATGATTAACATATTAGTTCATGTTTAGGACCAACCTGGATTTGGAAGTAAGAGCCTGAATCTATACTTGAACGGCCTCTCTGACTTCAATTTTCTAATCTGCAGCCAGAATTCTGTATAAGCCATGTCTGCGTCTAAAAACTAAGCTGCTTTAACTCACCAGAATCAGAGTCTTAATGTTCTAACAGGACATTAAAGATGGAACAATCCCATCTCTTCCCTTTCTAACTCTATTATTCTAGATGAGTTATTTTCCCTTTTGAAGCCTCTGATTTCTGACAAAAAATATGGGTATTAAAATAACTTGCAAAGGTAGCTTGAAGTTTTTAAAGTATGGTATCAGTGCCATTTCTGGCAATTTAATCAATAACAGTTGGCTATTATAGATTAAAAGTTAGTTTAAAAATAATTGGAGATCAGAGAATATTTTAAGGATGATATGGTATTTTGGAAAAACATGGAAGTGATCGTGGGTTATCAAATACCGTTTTCATTATTCTAATACATTAAAATTGGCTGTCCATTGACACTTCCTAATACTAATTTTGCTGTCTTCTGAAATTCGTGAATAGTACTTAACAGATGCTGAATAACTGACACATTATTCTAAGCATCCTCTGTTTTAACATTCTCTTTATTTGTACTTATAATCCCATTATCTATTTTTGAACAATTTTTAAAGATGATGAATTGGGGGAAAAAAACACATCTAAAATAGCTGGACATGAGGGGCGCCTGGGTGGCTCAGTCGGTTAAGCGTCTGACTTCAGCTCAGGTCATGAGCTCGTGGTTTGTGAGTTCGAGCCCCACGTCGGACTCTGTGCTGACAGCTCAGAGCCTGGAGACTGCTTTGGATTCTGTGTCTCCCTCTCTCTGCCCCTCCCCTGCTCACGCTCTGTCTCTCAGTAATAGGTAAACATTAAAAAAAGTTTTTTTAATAAATAAAATAGCTGGACATGATGGAAGAATTGAGTGAAGGTGGTCAAAGGGTACAAAATATCAGTTATATAGTAAATAAGTTCTGGAGATGTAATGTACAACATGATGTTTATAGTTAACATACATTTTGTCTATTTGAAAGTTATTATGGTGCCACAGTGGCTCAGTCGGTTGGGTGTCTGACTCTTGATCTCAGCTTAGGTCACGATCTCAGTTTGTGAGATGGAGCCCAGATGGGGCTCTGCTTGGAATTGTCTCTCTCCCTCTCTCTCTGCACTTCTCTTGCATGCTCTCTCTCTTAAAATAAATAAACTTAAAAAGAAGAAAGTTGCTAAGAGAGTAGATCTTAAAAATTCTCATCGCAAGGGAAAAAAATTTGTTAACTATATGTGGTGATGAATGTGGTAATCATTTTGCAATATATACATACATCAAATCATTATGGTATACATCTGAAACTTATACAATGTTATATGTCAATTATATCTCAACAAAACTGGAAAAAATAAAACAGCTGAATATGTTTTTCTTGAAAATATATGGTGGTTAAATTGAATTTGGACTCAAGTTTTGATGAAAAACCTCATTAATGATTTACAATTCAGACTAACATTAACAAATCAACATGATCTGTATAGAGAAAAAATAGAAAGGGAATGAATTTACATATTGCAGACTAATGTTTCCAGACTTAAGGCAGTAGCAGGAGGGCTAAGTGCTTATTCCATATGAACAAATAATGTGGTGAGAAAAATCTCTCTTCTTATGTTTGGTTACTCAGTCTAATGCAAGATATATAGAACAGCATTTACTTTTGATGATCAATTAAAATAAATATTATAGGCTACATGAAGCTGGGTACATAAGAAATAGGGTTCCTATTGAATATGCTGAGATAGGTCTCATAATATCATTCCAGGTAGATGTAAATAAAAGAACAGAAAAGTAGGAAGAAATGTACAATGGGATCCCATTAATAAAAAGAACAAAAAACAAAAAACAAAAAAACACTATCATTCCATTAAACAAATAGAAAAAAAAAAAAAACACAAGAAGAGGGGAAGTAATTATTTATGTTGTCTCTACTACGTACCAGATATTTAACATAAATGAACCTGATTAGTTTTTAGAACAATTCTATAAGTTATGTACTTTTTTTTTCATTTTACTGATAGAAAAACACAACATTAAAGAGATTAAGCAACTAGGGCAAGATTTACTCATTTATTCAACACCATTCTACGTGGTTGGGCAATATCAATGGACAAAAACAGACACAAATCACTGCCTTCATTGAGCTTACATTTTTAAATATGGAAAGAGAGGCAACACATATATTAAGTTGTGTAATATATTAAAAGGCAAAAAAAATACAATGAAAAAAGAAAAGGAAAAGCAGGTAAAGGGGGATCAGAAATCCTTGGAGGGGGGACAGTTTGCACTTTTAAATAGTATCAGACAAATCGCCTTGAGAGGTTACATCTCAGATATAATTGAAGAAGTTAGGAGGTTAGACATGGCTGTCTGGACGAAGAACAGACTAGCGGGAACCAACAACCCAAGGTGGCATTTGCGTGGCACTGGCATGTTGGAGAAGCATCAAGATCAGTGTGGATCGACCCTAGGGATCAAGGGGAAAAATGGGAGAAGGGTACATAACAACTAGAACCTTGCAGACTATTGTGAACACTTTGGATTAGAATCTGAATGAAATGAGTCATTGCTGGGTTCTTAGCTGAGGAGTGATGTCATCTGACATATGACATATTTTAAAGGTTTCTGGCTGCTGTGCTGAGAATACTAGGGAATAGGGGAGGCAGTGGTAGAGGCAAGACGAGCAGCCATGAAGCTGTACAAATAATCCAATTTAGAGATGATGGTGACTCAGTCCAGGTTTGTTACAGTAAAAATAGTGAGAAACAGAGTTTCCTCATAGTTTGGATGTGGAGAGTGACACAAAGTGATATTGAATAAAGAACAATTTTTAAGATTTATTTTTTGGCCTGAGGAAGGAAGAAAGGCAGGCATTGCCATCAGTTGAGAAGAAGACTGAGTGTGGAACAGATTTTGGGGAGAAGAAGATAAACTCCGTTTTGGACTTGTTGAGTACTAAATGTTTATTAAATATGTGAGTTGGGACATTGAAAACGCAATTGGATATAGGAGTCCAGAGTTCTGGAGGAAGGTCTAGTTGGGAGAAATAAATTTGGGAGTCATCAACAATGGTACTGAAAGACCTGTAACTAGATGAAATTACTAAGACAGCGAATGGAAATTAAAAAAAAAAAAAAAATAGAGAAAGTAAACCAACACTTGACAAGATTGAGAAAATAGATTATTTCATGACATCATTGGGAAGCTTTCTTTTTGGAAATATACAAAGCAGCTATATACATTCAAATGGGCTGATATCTTCATAGATAATATTCAAAAATCTGAACTTACAGCTTCATAGGCCTGGAAGTGGTCATTTTAGGTCACCAACTGTATTTCCTAACTTCTGGGCAAAAAACAAAAACAAACCCAAACCTATCCAAACAGTTGGACATACTTTTCTTATGAATAACTAATTCTCCCAATATTATATCTACAGGTGGCATAATTACAAAACACTTCTAAGGAAAGTAAACCCGTCAATTTTATGTGTTTACAACACATAAATTCTTCCAAATGTGTTCCTAAGATTTTGTAAATAAAAGGTAAGTCTATTTCATTACTGGAATCTGAATATCCTATTATTCCAAACTCTTAGTGATTCCTTGATTATGAGAAAACTAAGTTCAAGGTTTTCTTCAACTTCCGAACTCCTTTGGTTGCATGAAACTTATTCTTTTACTTTACTGTAGGGGAGGAGAAAAAATTTTTCCCTCTATCCTTCTAGATTCTTGGCTAAGAACTGCTACGTTTCACCACCAACCCAATAAAAGATTAACAGGAGAAATACAAACAAGTTTATAACATGTATACCTCTTTGTACACATGGGAAACACCCAGGAAAACTGAGCAATTCTCTGAAGTCCATCAAACCATCATCTTTTTTTTTTTAATCTTTTTTTTTAACGTTTATTTATTTTTGAGACAGAGAGAGAGACAGAGCATGAACGGGAAGGGTCAGAGAGAGAGAGGGAGACACAGAATCGGAAACAGGCTCCAGGCTCTGAGCTGTCAGCACAGAGCCTGACGCGGGGCTCGGAACTCACGGACCGTGAGATCGTGACCTGAGCTGTGAGATCGTGACCTGAGCTGAGAGATCGTGACCTGAGCTGAGAGATCGTGACCTGAGCTGAAGTCGGACGCTTAACCAACTGAGCCACTCAGGCGCCCCATCAAACCATCATCTTAAATACCATCTACTGCTAAAGACAAAATAAGATGTTAGAGGGTGGGGCAGTTGTCAGGCAGGAAGGCCAGTTATGGGAGGTTTCCAGGAAAAGCACAGTAAACAAGTGTATCGTTGTTATGCAGATTTAAGTCAATGACTTCTCCACTGATAAAACTTTCTAGAGATTTAGTCAACCTCCTCTCCCTAGTGGAGAGAGAAAGAGACAGAGAGAGACAGAGAGAGAGAGAGAGAGAGAAACACCCTTACAAATGGAGACTTCCCCTCTACAAGTGAAATGTTTTTTACAAAAGGGTAACTTCTGCTCAGTTTTCAGAGCTTTCTCCTATGTCTGTTGTATCTTAAAAAATGATCAGCTCAAAGTAATCCTTATCCCAAAGAAATATAGTTTGGGGTAGCAAATTCTGTTCCTCTTCAATTCCTTACATCACATATTCTCCAAAACTTGCATCTTATAAAACTTATACGGTCAATGCAATTCTCCTTTATATACTTGTAAAATCCCAAAGTCCTATTCTGATCCAATTTGGAGGCTCCCAATAGAACAGTTCTTTAAGTAAAATAATGATCAGATGCTAACCTTAGGCAGCGGAACGTCTTGTGAAGCTTATAAAACAGGGTTGGGTACAGAAAATGTCCCCTTCTGCTCATATCATCTGGTTTGAAATATTTATTAGTGGATACATCTGTAGGCCCCAATATACAGTACTAAATGGTGCTCATCTGGGACAATGCTTTGTTCATAAAAAAGTCAGTTAGGCATACAGTCAAGCAGTGATAGGAAAGTTTTGTCTGTTACCTGAAGGTGCATAGTCAAATAAAAGGCTGCTTCCTAAAAAGCGACAACCAACACTTTGCTACCAGAAGACAGAGATCATATTTGACTCAAATGTAAAAATCAGACTTTGAGTTGCTGGTAAATTCCATTCAACATTAAGCAAATTCCTTAATACATTTGAGATTCACTTTCATCATCCGCAAACCGGGAATGACGACATAAAACTTGCCCAGGAATGAATGATATAATGCAGGGATAGGGTTTTGAAATTGTAAAGTTCTAGACACATGCTAATTATGTAACAAATGTTAAAATAGCATTACCTGAAAGATTATATGGTGTTAGTAATTTCGACCAATTTAAGCTTGCTTAGAAAGGTCAAGTTGTTAGAAATAGTTGGTAAAACTCAAGGGATTAAGTTAGATGCCAAGAGTCTGATGATGAAATTACAGAAGCTGTGTTCATCTGCTTTATCCAAGATCATTTGTTGTTTTCCTGTTTTTGTAACTAGTGATCAGAAGTTGACCCTAAAGGATTTCAGCTCCTTGAAAGGTCTGTCTCCTTCTGTCCCCAAACTGGTCCTCACCCCCCCCCCCCCCTCGCGCCCGTCGTTTCTAGTCCCCTGCAGGGGGACTACATTTCACAGAACCCCCTCCAGGGCCTGGAGGGGAAGGTGCTGTGACGTCCTTCCACGCTCGGTCGGAACACCTTCTCCCTCCTCCCGGCCCGCCGGCCCGCCGTCGCGCCAGCCGGCTGTCCCGCGGGCCAGCCGCCCCGGCTCACGGCAGCGCGGCCCGCGACCCGCAGCGTCCCCGAGCGCGGCTGCGGACGCCCCGGCAGCGGCGCGCCACGCACGGCGCAGGCTCGGCGGCCCGAGCAGGCGCGTCAGCCGAGCTCGGCGGTGGCGCGGGCGGCGGGGACGCAGCTGCCCCCGCTTTGCGCCCGCCGCACCCCCAGAAGCCACCGCCGTCTGGGCCCCGCGCCGCCGCGTCCTCGCCTGGCGGCTGCGGGCGGGGGCGCCTCGGGTAAGAGTCAGGGGCTCCACTCGGCTGGGGGTAGGGGTGGGGGGCAGAGAGGACGAGGAGTGGGCGGCGGCGGTGGTCTGGGGACCGGAATAAATGCTCTGCGGAGAGACCGGGTCAAGGCTGGGAGGCGCGGGGAGCACTGCGGCGTGCAGGGGGAGGAGGTGAGCGCTGCCCTGCGCGGGGAGAGGGGCACGGGGCGCCCGGCAGCCGGGTCACGGATGCGGTGGCGTCCGCGAATACGCTCCGGAAGGAGGGATGCAGAGAACTGGGGGGGCGTTGGGGGAACGCAGGATTTGCGGGGAGGGCTCCTTGCGTTGTTTTGTTTGTGAAGCTCCTTCAGTCATTGCAGTTGTCCCCTTTGAAAGGTTGGAGGTGAAGACAGAGAGCATAGGGTTGGATTTCTGTCGACCCTTCAGCCCGTTAAGGATGGCCCTCCTGATTTCCCCGGGAAGAATGTGAAGGTGGGAGAAGTACCTGCTGCTGCGGGCAAAGGTGTCTGGAAGCAGATGCCACCGTAGGATGGGGAAGGGAGCGTCCAATGCTGGAAGTTGACAGAGGAGAGCCTTCTGTTGTTGCTCTTGGCCTGATAAGCCCCCTCTGTTGTCCTCAGTAGAGAGAACCAGGGAAGAAGCCCTTCTGGCTTCCCTCAGGGGCTGTAAAGGATAAATGGGAGAAAATGAGAGTTCCTGGGAGAAAGGGAGATGCAAATTATGACATTGGAGAAGGAGAATTATACAGGTGAGATAGGAATTAAGTTAGTGTTGAGGATTATGATAGATCTCTTAGTCTGCAGAAAACAATGATGGGGAAACAATTTATGGTTTGGAAATGAAGGACTGCAAAAGAGGCTTAAATATTCCAGTGTCGCTAGATGCTTAAAGTTTTTTTCTTTTTCTCCCTTTTGTTAATGCATTGGACCGGCAAGAATATAATTCTCATTTGAGCATAGAAAATGTTATTAAAATAGGACTGAGAAGGTTATTTGGAAGGGTCTAACCACACTTGCTATTTTTTTCATATAATGTTACAGAATTTGTGGAGTCGAAAATCATCTTGATGATAAATGTTAGTAACATGAAAGTGGGAAAGCCAACAAGCTAACTTAAATCACTATGATCCTATTTTGAGTAAAATGTAACTTGCAAATTTAATGCATATAAGTAAAACACAATGAATATAAAGTGTGAAACTTTTGGTACTAATTTTTTATCTCTATCAGTTCTTTAATATTTAGAATTATCTTTTCCTTTAGAATAGTTTTATTATTTTTGAAAAAATGTACATGCAAAATTCAAACAATATAGAAATTTAAAAAGGAAATAAAGAATCCAATGTACAAGAAGTAGATAACCTTTTAACACTGTGTTAAACATCCTTCCAGGTAGCTTTCTAAACATTGGGATTATATTTCTGTGAATCACTATTTAACTTTTACTACTAAACATCACACATGTATAATGAAGGCTTACCACTTAGGTTTGAGCAATGAAACTTTCACGTATAAATGCCCTTGGCCATTGGGTAGTCATGGTCTACTCTGTAGAGTCCTGTTGTTATCATTTAATGTAAACATTTTCTTGTTCTTTCTTGTAGATTGGTCTCCTGAAATTTAACTTTCAAGATGAAGTTTTTATTGGCGATTGCCTTTTTTATTTTAATTTCCTTGTGGGTTGAAGAAGCTTATTCTAAAGAGAAGTCTTCAAAGAAAGGGAAGGGGAAAAAGAAGCAGTATCTATGCCCATCGTACGTTCTTCATGTCTTATATTCTTATATGGAGAAATGTTATTGCATTTTTTATCAAAGTAAGGTGGTTTATTAAAACACGTATCAGCAAAACTTTTCATATCAGAATATGTACCCATTGGTTTCACGAGAGGTTTAGCACGTGATAGCTATTTCCTAGTGTTTAAGGTAAAGTTTTATAAAGTTTTGTTCATGTTCTGGGATTATATGATTTCTATACATCTTTTATAAAATTAGAAAAAAGCATTACTATTTCTTTCAACCCTAAATATGCAACTATAATTAGATACTGGAATTCTGTGTTTTGAGCAAATACCAGTTCAAAAAGATGGTTTTAAAAAATATTCCTAAAAATGAATATTAATTTAAAAATTTGATAGCTAAAGTAGGATTTTAAGGTGTATTTAGTTTATATTGATACATGGAAGAAGAAAATTCACATGGTAGATCAGTTTTCTATTTCAGTACTTTTCTGCAAAGGACTTAGATTAGGAGATTAGGTTATTTCTCAAAAAAAACATGAAAACAAATCCAGATCACCCACTCCTCCTTTTGTGGATTGGACTCTTTTTTTTTTTTTTTTTTTAATAGGAAGGGTTAATATTGTTGGTGAATAACAGCAAATAGTACCTAATGGTTAGAGCAATTGAACAGTGTATAAGCAAACGACTTAACACCAACATAATGTGTTTTTAGGTGATAATATATGTGGTGGTCTGAAATAAAAGTTAATTTGTTGTTATAGGTCAGTTTTGAATTAAGATTTTTTAAATGCCATGTTGATCATGGGTAATTTCAGGATCAACATCATTTAAAGGTAGACTATTATAGTTTGTAGATACTTTGTAAGAGATGTTAAGGCACATTTTAGGAAGGTTATTTTATAAAGAAGGGCTATTAAAATTGTTTTTTGGAATGGGTATTTATATGAGTATGTGAGACTAAAAGTCTGGAGACAGTATCATGATCCACATCAAAGTCTAGAATTAAATAAATTTCCCTATTTAGACAAATCTGCTGGTTTTCAGGTTTAATAGTCCTGCTGCTTATTTCAGTGCTGCACAGTCTGATGTCAGGACCAGATTTCTGGGTGTGTAATAGGATGGCCCTGAATTCTACTCATGTGTCCCTCCTTGGCCATTTGCCCAACTGGGTATGAGGTATCTGATGGAGCAGGTTCAGGAATAATTGCCATCTGCAACTATCACTGGTCTTCAATGTCAAGAGCCTTGGTATCACAACCAGGAGATAAGCATTTTAGGGAACTGGACATTGGCAGGCCTTACTCCTCCCAAGGGAAAGGACACATTCTCATGTTTTAGATATTCTTTGTATTAACCATTTATTTGATGATTGTTGGCATATCGGTACAAACTGTTGCGCATGTCTTAACAGTCATGGTCATCCTGTGTGTGGAATCAAGCCAACTTCAATCAGTCAGGTTTCTCTATATGTGGAGGTTCACAGGGCTCTTTTCCTCTTCCTTCTGCCTCCCCCATCAACTGTCATGAGTTAAGAGAGTTCTGAAGATGCCAACACCAAGCCTGAGAACTACCATGCATCTTACATGAGTTCTTTAGAGGACATTCTATCCCTTTTCAGAATTATGCTGTTAAATTGTCTTATATATAAAATGGCTATATATTTAAGTGTCTATACTTAAGACAGATTTTTAAAGTTAAATCTAGTAGGTTAATTAAGAGTGAAACCATAAAGGTTCTGTTCTGATGAATATGAATATCTTCAAGCAGAAGGCCCAACATACACTTGGTAAGCCCATATCACAGTATTTTAGACGTGTTGGTAATTAATTGAAATTTTATCTTTGAAATTTACTAACACAATTTTAAACTTTTTAGTATTTTATTTTTTTATAATTATGAGACTAGCTAAAGCATTATTAACAGTTGCCATGGTGATGCTGCCAAAAATCTGACTTATTAAAAAGTAAGTGTGCCTTGGAGAATAAGATTTACATATTTTTTTGTTTGAGCATTTTATTAAGAATTTTGACTTACTATCACTGAATTCAGTGAACTTCAGAAGACTAGAGTTTTCTCTGGCTATGTTTGGATCCATTGTATTAAATTTCTTTGAACATCCAGATTAACAACCTCAGCTTTAATAATGTGCTGTGAAAGAATATGCAAATCATTTGTATCTAGAGGATGATCCAGTTAGCCCATCTTATATAAGTTGAAAAAGTATAAAACATTTTGACTAAGAGGAATATTTGAGATTATGAAAGTTAGGTTCAGATCACATCATAATACTCTTTAATATGGGGAAGCCTTAGTGATTTTTTATTTAACTTTTTTTTAGTAGAGTTGAGACATTGGAGTTGTATAGACATAGGCAGTTAATGTGTGAGTGTAGCAAACACAAGCACAAATTTTCTGTTTCACTGTTGTGATAATATCCTTCCCCCAACCAAGACTGTATATAAGAAGAAAAAGGTTTTAAAATGTAGAAGAAATAAAAGACTTGGGGTCCTTAACATTCTAGGGTTCAATTTTGATGTTGAGCTTGAATTATATCATAAGCTTTTACTGGCTCTTTTACTTTTTTTTTTTTTTAATTCACATTTTTTTTGAGATGCTGTAACTTATATAAATTTATGCTGTTGTTTTTTGATGTGTAAGTGAAACAGCCATATGACATTGACAAGCTACCTGATAAATCTCCTTTCAAACATTTTAGAAATTTAATATATTTTAAAATATAAGAAATAAACTGTAAATGAGAAGATAATTTTGATTAAGTCCTTGGACACAGCTTTTTATTTTCCAGTTTGAATTTGACATTAACCTTCATTCCTTGGTCTTTCTTCTGGTTGTCTATACAGTCGGCCTGAGAGATTCTGTCCAAATCTATGGCTGTAACTACCATTTATTCACTGTAGTCCTAAATCTCTGTGTCCATTTCAGACTTCTTTGAAGAATGCCATACCATAACTCCAATATTTTTATGTGGCTATACTTATTTGGACCTCGGGCTCAACTCAACATGATAAAACCTGAATTCAGAAATCCTCCCCACCACTCCTAATACCGTGTTCATTTTTCCAGCAAATGATACCACTTCCTCTTTTGCTAATGGAAGTACTGGGGATCACCTTAGACATTCTCTACCTTAGCGTCTCAAATTGAGTAGTCTCCAAGACTTCTCAATTCAGAGTCTTTATCAGCTCTGGAATGTGTCCTTCATTTTCACTCCTCCGTGGACACACTACTTTAATTACTCTTCTCCACCGGTTTTGGTGAACTTCTTATTAGTCTCTCTGCTTCTTGTCTTCCTCCATCAATTCATATTTTACTGGAGTGTGTTTTCTGAATCTTCAGTCTACTCAAGTAGTTCCAATGCTTAGAGCCCCTTAAGCGCCTCCATAGCTTTCTATATAAGGTTCTTATTTCTTGGCTTCATACTCAAAGCTCTTGCTAAGCTGGCCTCTGACACCTCTAGCAATATCTTTCTTTACTTCTTCTTCTTTTTTTTTTTTTTTGAATAGCCATTTGCCACCACTTTTATTTTTTTACACAGAGAGAGCACGTACATGTGGAAGAGGTTAGGGGGAGAGAGAGAGAGAGAGACAAAGGAAGAGAATCTCAAGCAGGCTCCACACACTGCACGAAGCCCCACACAGGGCTCTGTCCCACGACCCTGGGATCATGACTTGAGCTGAAATCAAGTGTTGGATGCTCAACCGACTAAGCCACCCAGGCATCTCCAGCAATATCTTGCTATCCCAGTCCCCCTCCCACCTCAACACATATGAGTCAGATCTCATACACACTTGCTCTTTCACACCTCTAGAAGTGTTCTTTCCTTTACCTGAAATGCCAATGCTTTTTCTTTAGTTAACTCCTGCCTCAGTGGAGTTGTCTAAATCCATGGCTGTAAATATCACTTATTCACTGTTGACTCTTCTTAGAAAACAAAATTCAACCAAGTAAATTTGAACATCTCATTGGTTTAGTAGCAGATCATGAATCAGGCAGCATTCCATCTAGCAAGTACAGAGATGCTCTGAGGAGTTATACAACATGGAAGGTTCTTACAGGAAGGAAAGTGTGGCAAGAAGTTATTTAGCAAAAAAAGGATTATTTCAGGCAAGGCTACATTCCCTTAGAGGGAAGGGATCTTACTAGATGCATTATCTCATCTTTTGGGGAATGGAGAGGGCACATGTGACGGATTCCTCATTGATGCTGATCAGAACATTCCTGACTGACTAGTTAAAACTACATTTTTAGGGGACATTGAAATGTAGTTGGGTTAGGTATTAGGTCTATATGTGGTGACTTGGCTTAAGTGGCACCATTTTGGGCCTGTGGTTTTCTTTTTAATACACCTAAGTCTGTATGTCTGGCCCAGACCTCTCTCTGAAGAGCATCACACCCATATGACCAAATTTTAATCTGACTGTTCCATAACGATCTCAAACCTTGGGAAACCTTCCCTAATCTGATCATTTGATCTAGATAATGACACTCTGTGCCTCCATAGTTCCCCAACTGCCTATCATGTTTATTATAATACTGTTTGGTAATCATCAGTTGTAATTGCCTGCTTTCCCCACTAGATTGTAAGCTCCTAGAGAGCAGTGTCTTATTGGCTCAATCATCAGAGATCACAGAATATATACATACAATAAAAATTTGTTTAAAGAATGAATAAAAACCTAAAGATCTTTGGCTCTTATAAGTCATTATATCTGGGTTAAGATACTTGAAAGGAACTTATATAAGTCCCTATGGACCATATTTAGAAATATAGTCTCAATATAGGGACAACTAGATGAGTTAACAACTGGGTAATTAGTGGAACATCTCCAAAATGGATGATGTTTCCTTGTGAAATTTTGGCCTTATCAAGTTTAACATTTTTTTCAGTGACTAAAATAAGACTATACAGAGGAAACACCCAAACTGAGGATCGTGTGATTTGGGAACATATAGTGAATATCTGAGACAGGATTAGGATCCACTGTGATGTTGAAGGGTTAAAGTGATGGGCTGAATCTAAAAAAGATGGAAGTATAAATTGCACTTTTGTCAAGAAATCACCTGTGCAAGGATAGGATGGGGAAAATATGGTAGAAAACATTTGAAAGAAAAAATGAGATACTACGTTAATTATATATATATGTGTGTATATATATATATATATGCATTACATGTATATAATATATATGATACAAATGAGTATATATCATTACTTAAAGAAATTAGTATTTCTATTTTACCAATTTTATGTTAAGTATATTAGTAGAATGATATTTGAAGCAAGATTTACAGAGATTTCTGCATTGTGCTAATCAATATTGCAGTAACAATTGAAATAATTAAAATCATGTCATACTAGGAAGAACTGAAGAAACTGAGGTATTTGAAAGTTGTTTTCAAATCATTGAAAAACTCTGATGTGGATGAGAAAGTAGATTTTGCTGCTTGGCACCAATAGTTAAAATAAGTAGTAACTGGAGGCACTCGGCATGAAGGGTAATTACTTGGCAGATATATTTTACAGAAAATTTGAACATTGGATAGGTGGTTAGACTAGATAGTGATATTTAAGGTCAATTTAATTTGTCATATTTTTAAGATTCTTTGATTTTATATATTGTATTTGATTACAGCCTTACTATTATCCAATAGAATGAGATAGAATCATTTGAAAATTTTGTTTCAGTGCAGATTTAAACAGATCTGCCTTTATTTTTGGTGCATTGTCTTGGAAAGCCCACCCATATAAAATAAATATATCTTGGTCTTGTGTTAATAATAAGGATTTAGGGGCGCCTGGGTGGCGCAGTCGGTTAAGCGTCCGACTTCAGCCAGGTCACGATCTCGCGGTCCGTGAGTTCGAGCCCCACGTCGGGCTCTGGGCTGATGGCTCAGAGCCTGGAGCCTGTTTCTGATTCTGTGTCTCCCTCTCTCTCTGCCCCTCCCCCGTTCATGCTCTGTCTCTCTCTGTCCCAATAAATAAATAAACGTTGAAAAAAAATTAAAAAAAAAATAATAAGGATTTAAAAACCTTCAGTGGTAGAATCTCTTCTTGGAATTTCATGAACGATCATACTTTTAAAGTATGTCTTTCAAGCCCAGAAGATGTTTCTCCTTTCTGATCTAAACCAATAGGAAGAAATATGTCAAGCTACTGTTCTCAAATCATGATTGAGGGATGGCAGATTTAAGTGATCTAGTCATACCTGCCGTAATTTTTAAGAAGGTGGTGTATGTTGATATATTTGTATTTATATGTGCATTATATATGAAACCAGAACATATATAGTATACTTTCAGAATTTTTGATTGAATAAACCAAAACAAAATAGAATTATCACAACAAAAAACATTACTTGTCACTTCTGTTTGTGCTATCAGCAGACATAATGTCACTTTTAAATACTGAATTTGGCCAGGCGGTAACCTTTTGGCACATGCTGCCATTTTTGCCATCACCGAGCCTAGGGAACCTTCTACCATTTGTTGGGGACTGTTTGAATTTCAAGTTCATGATAGTTTACAGTAAGTGCACTAATATGTTTATAACTTAAAATTTCCTTTCTCCCATTTTTGGCCCATACTTGTATCTGAAATATGGGGAGACTTAATAATATACCCTTGATTGATACTAGATGAGGGCTGCTATTATTTATATTAGTGTGTAGTCATGTTAGCATAAATGAGTCCCATCTTTTTTCCTCCAAACTGTTGGTACTCTACTTTTAAAATCATGACAAAGGAATTTGGTTCTGTGTGTATAATGGAAAACGATGTGGCTTCTCTATATTAATTTGTTCACAAACTAAAAAAAAAAAAAAAAAAAACAACTATATGTGTAAAAGCATTTGGTATGTTATGAGAAATTTTTTTGTCTCTTAGAGATTTGACCATTTAATGATAGCATTTGTATATATCAGTTATATGTGGTAGAAGGGTAGATGTACTGAATAATCAAAGCTATTACATGTTGTCTAAGTGTAATATTAGCTATTTTCTTCCTATTCTGATTTTCTTACCTACTATTGATTATAATAGAGTGGATTGATTTTAGTTTAGTTCTAGTTTCTTCCTGATGGAAACATTCAAGATAAATGTGGTGGCCAAAAGATGAAAAGCTGATTGCAAAAGGGTGTGGGTAATTTCTGTAATGAATACAATTGAAAATTGTCTGTATTATTATTACCATAGCACATCTAGCTTGAATATGTCACTAATGTTTAGTTATGCATTTTTTTTACTACCTGTTAAACAATCCCAGCTTACTGGCATGCTGTTGTTTTGCCATCAGGTGAATTAATGATCTTCCCTTTCCAAATAATTTCCTAGGTTTTGAAACTGGCGTCCTCATTACTCTAGCTACTCAGGCATGAAACTTAAATGGAACCTTTCTTTCTCTTAGAATGATTTCCTCTATCTGTCATGTTCGTTGCATCTCCACTTACCGTCATTTTTAACTTTTTTCCTCAATAGTTTTCTAATTATTTGCCCTATTTTTTCTCTGGTCATTATTATTCATCTTATATATTGTTTCCATTTTCATCTTGTTAATATTATGTTCAAGACCCACAATGTCTTCTTTTTGCCTGATGGATCCTAGTGCAAACTCCTTACTTTGATTTTCAAGGGCCTCTCTAATTTGCATCCCAAACTTTATGTGAAACTACCCTCTAGTTTTAGAAAGGTTGATCTGCCCTTGCTCCTAAACTACTCTTGCCATTGTTTATGCTTAGACATGTTTATGTTTAGAATGACAACACCTTGGTTAATCTATGCAGGTCTCAGTCGTCCTTCATGATTCACCTCAAGTATTACCTTACCTTATGAAATTTTTAAAAATAATTAGAAGTTTCAGTTGAGAATAAGGTTAATATAAATTGATAGCATGTGCTGGCTATTTAATACTTAGTCTTGGACATTGATAGAAATACTATTTTTAGAAAGAAAAAAGTATTAATATCATGGTGGGTATGAATTCTGGTTGCCATCATTTGTGATGGTTAGAATTTCATGGGAATTTGTTAAGGAATCATGATCAGGATTTGCAGGAACATGAAAGTCTGTTGTTTGGTTGGTTGTACTGTGAGCTGTTTTCCTTGAAGAATAGAAGAGTAGTTACCTGCTATTTGAGGAGTTATTACACAAGATGAACTAGACTTCTTTTGCATGATGTCGACTTATAGAACCGAGATCAAAGAGAAACATAGAGGAAGACAAGTTCAATTTTAAAGGATATGATAGAACTGTCCAAAGAGAAAATGGATTTCTTTGGGTAGTTCTTTGTTGCTAATAAAATATGGCTTGGGTAGAGATACTACCCAAATCAAGCCTCACTGGGAAATTACAGAATTTAAAAGTTGTTCTCATCCCCAAGATTTCATGAGTCTATGACTAGAATTAATGTTAACTCCCTCTTCTTGAGTCTTTTTTGTTCATACTGCATGTTTTGATATTTGATTATATTTAATAATAATACTCTTTATATGGTATCTTTTATTTTCTTGTTGAACTATATATAGTATTAACTCTAACAAATATATGCATACACACACACACACACACACACACAGACACCCCTCATCTAATATGTATATATACATATATCTCAAGTGTTTACAATTTATGGTTAACACATAATGTTAACTCTAACCATATATAACAAATGTATACACAGACACGCTTTTATTTAGCATGCATAATGAGAATCTTATGCAAAGTATCTCAAAGTAGGCAGAATGTGAAAGTTTAATGTATATACATACATATACACACATATACTTAGTAATATATGTGAAGGTGTGTGTGTGTGTGTGTGTGTGTGTGTGTACACACACACATAGTATACACACACATACACAATTTTATATTCTGTCTACTTCAAAATTCTTTGCATAAGACCCCACTATGCCTGCCAAGTCAAATGGAATAAAATGGGTGACTATACAGAAATAATATAAATCAATCTTTTGATGGGTCAGTGGCTGACTGGGACTGGGATTAAAGGTAACACCTTTAAAGTTCCCTTTGTATGTCTGCTAAATCATGATGGTCAAGGCTTTGTAATATGGGAGAAAGAACACTCCTGTATCTCAGTTAAAACTGTTGCTGATTGGTTTTATGACTTTGAATAAGTCACTAATTTGGGGGGGGGTCTCTACTCATTTGTATAGGGAAAAGTTTGATTTCAGTAGTCTCCCAATTTCACTCATCCATCATTCATTTATGACAACTGTATCTTTTATGACTTAATCAAGTTTTATTTATCATTCTTTTGGTACCTTTATATTCAGGGTTAACTCCTTTTGTTTTTGTTCCTCTTTTGCTTTCAGATTAAAAACCAGCCAAACCTACCAACAGAAAAAGAATACACAAAATTCTGTTTCTTGACTAAGTTAATTACAAAGGGAGCTAAATTTCAGAGTTGACTTATTAAAATGTATGTATTTCATTGTATTCCAAAGTAGATTAATGTATGTAGAAGGTGAATTGTTTGCGTTATTAGCGTACCAATTTTTATACATTAAGGAATTTGACTTACAGAAATGTGCATTTTTTTTTCTTTTGGAGATACAGTAATATGGTAAAGCACAGAGTATATTTGCAGAGATCTTCTCTATTCTCATTGTGTTACTACCTGAAAGAGACAGAACACTGCTGTGTTCCACAAAGCAGAGAACTTTTTATAAAGGATTTCTTTTACCGTAGACATTTTATGGAAATTTACGCTTAGAATTCATGAGGCAAATTATTCAAATTTATGTACATACAAATAGCTCCTCTGAGACATGATGTAAATATGAAATAATATTTCTGGAGCTCTGATTGGAATAACAGCAAAACACTGATTAAATCACTAATAGAATATGTTGGTTAACTTGAAACATCTGACCTTTGTTGGTCCTCTTTTAGGAGAACAATAGTATGGATTCATGACTGTTCAGGGAAGTTTACTACCATGATTCCTGGGAATAACCTCATAGAAAATACCAATGTATTAATGAGTAGATGAGTAATGAGTGCCCTTTTGCATCAATATCTAGCTCTCCATTACACCATGGGCATGACTGACAAAATGGTCCAAATTCTTACTACAACACTTTTCAATATCGCCCAGAATTTTGTATTCATTTGACTATGATATTTTTGGCTTAATTCTTCAGATGTAGATGCTTTCAGTTATTCAGAATCTGTACTGATTTATTTTGTGTAGTGATCTAGTCTTGGCTGGGTCTTCACAATGTTTCCAATAATCCTTTTACTTGGCCCTTAGTGTCTCTGTTTTTCTCTCTCTCTAATAATTGTTTTATCCTTGAGCCTACCCCTTTGAGTCTTAGCATACAGTCTTAGTTTATTTCAAAGACAAACAAATAGAAGTAATTGGGTGGAAACTCTCCCAGTGCCTATCTTCACTCTAAAGCTACCTATACTACCCTTTCTTTTCTCCTTTCCATGTGACATAACAGGAAAAGGGACTTCCTTTTGTCCTATCTCCTCTACTCTCTTCTGAGACCTACCTCTATTGCCTTACCTCTGCTCTCCCGAGTTTTCAATTTGCTTTTCTTTCTTTGGCTTTTTTTCCCCCCTTAAGGGCTTACAAATATACTGAATTGTCTCTCAACTGAAAAAAAAAAAATATATGCAGTTTTTTTTTTTTTTAAGTTTATTTATTTTGAGAGAGAGAGAGAGTGCAAGCTAGGGAGCGGCAGAGAGAGAGGTAGAGAGAGAATCCCAAACAGGCTCCATGCTATCAATGCAGAGCCCAACTTGGGGCTTGATCCCACAAACCATGAGATCATGACCTGGGCTGAAACCAAGAGTCAGATGCTTAACTGACTGAGCCACCCAGGCCGCCCCTACTGTATAGTTTTTATTTTTGTTTTTGTTTTTTCCTTCCTAGTATAGTTTTTATATTCCTATTTCATTAACTTTGTTTTTTCCCTCTGTTCACTACCATGTATCTTAAATTAATAGCCTACAATGGTCTATACTTTCTCTGGGCTATTCATTATTTCTTTCCTTTCCTTGAATTTCTTGGAATTATGAAAGCCATACATTATTGTGGTAAGAAATGAAACAATGTGTACTACTTAATATTCTTAATGTTCACTACTCTGTTAATATTAACTCCTGTTACCATTGTACTTTTTGGTAAAGATATTTTATTCTTTTTAAGCAAGTCTATTGACTTTTGAGTCCTTCTATGACTTGATAAGGACTAATGATTGTCTTCTACATCCTGACTCAGTCTCCTACCCTAAGCATCCATCTTTTGGCTACTAGCACTTGACTCACTCTTGGAACTTTTTTCCTGATTTAACTGATTAGCCACTTTCACTAGCTATTCCTTTTTAGTGTATCCTGAAATACTGGGTTTTACCAGGTATTCATTCTTGGTCCTTTTAGCTTCTTTACTCATCAGTTTTTTTCCTGAGTAATTTCTACTTGTATCTGTGGTTATCCACACAACTTTATCTCTAGGTGTAACTACTCCTGTGGGTTCCCCATAATTATTTTCAACTTCCTGCTGGACCTCAGAGTTCATGTATCAAGCCGGCTCTACCATCTGCATTTCTCAACTTTGTACTCAGCCTTTCATGAAAAATGGCAGAAGCATCTTTCTTCCATGAGCTCTCTCCCTGATCATCTCATCAGTTACTTATCCCATTGATTCCTGTTTGGAAATGACTCTTATATCTGGCTGCTTCTCCCCATCCCTGCTATTATGGTCTTGGTCATTTTCTCATCATTTCATCTCGAATCTTTTATTGAAATCGCTTACCTAGTTGCCTGAACTCCAGCCTGCCTTCTCCACTTTAGTTCATACTGCACAGCAGTGGCTCTCCAACTGTTGGTCTTAGCACCCCTTTGCAATCTGAAGCATTTTGAAGGCCACAAAGAGCTTTGGTTTTTGTTAGTTATATGTACTGATATTGTCTTATAAATTGAGACAAATTTTTAAAATATTAATTAAATCACTTAACTATACTTATTACATCTTAACATAAGCAACTTAATTTTTATGAAAAGTAACTATATTTTCAAAAACAAACAAAAATAGTGGGAGGAGTGGCTGTTGTTTTACATTGTTGCATATCTCTTTCCTGCTGGCTTAATGGAAGAGAGCCAGATTCTCATTTTGGCTTTGTGGTATACTGTTTTGATTGGAGTAGGTAAAAAAAAGTATGACTTCACACAGACATGTAATTAGAAAAGGGAAGATTATTTTAATAGCCTTTTCATAGCTGTGAATATTCTTTTTTAATGCCATGCCAAAAGTTAACAAGTGATAATTTCTTAAAAGTTAATTGCGGTGTTAATTCTGAAATCAGATCAGTGAACATTTTGTTCTCTGTTGTACGAAAATCTGTTGGTTCCCCCCCCCTTTTTTTTTTTTTTTACACTTTCTTAGTTTTATTACTGTTCACATTTTTTTAGCGTCTTAAATTGTGTTTGGAACAATTTGATTTCTGGTTTTTTTTCTATTTTCATTGAGATGTAACTGGCCTATAACACTGTGTTAGTCCATGGTGTACAACATAATGATTTGGCATATGTAAGTAAGGTGAAATGCTCACCACAGTAAGTTTAGTTAATATCCAGCACATATTTATACAATTTTGTTTTTCTTGTGATGAGAATTTTTAAGATTTACTCTTTCAGCAACTTTCAAATATACAGCATAATATTGTTAACTATAGTTACAGTGAATGACTGTAACATAATTTTATAACATTCTCCATTGGCCATTAGGAAAATATTGGCTTGCTGGGTTTTGCAAATGTTGACACATTTCATTATACAATATCAAAACATCACATCTATCTAATGTCACTTCCAATCTCACTGGAAAGTCTGTTAAGTATTGGAAGGTATTGAAGCTCATGATGGTGAGTATTACCTTATCTAAAATTTACAATGTGTGAAAATTTACAATTATTGGCAGCAAATACTATGCTCTTTGCAGTTTTTCTCAAAGTTAACAAGCTCTCTTGATTCACTTTTGAAAAATTGCTTGCTAAGTAACTAAGACTAAATTACCATAGTTTTTCTGTGTTGTTCCATGAAAATGGTGTTCCATAAGAAGTGTCTGCTTTGGCTAGAACATCAGTGACCCAATTGCTGCTTTTGTGGCATCGGTGTAAATGTCAGTATAGTGAAACAAAGCAAATAATATTTTTAAAATTATTATTTTTATGAAAGTAATTTTGACTCCATGGACCACCAGAAAAGGTCTTGGGTACCTTCAGGTATTTGTGGACTGCACCTTGAAAACTACTGTTTTATAGTGTCAGCAGATCAGTGATGCTCAGTGTATATCCCATCATTTATTTCTCTGACTATGGCTGACCCTTTCTCTTTTCACTTCTATTCCACACCTCTAACATGCTCTTGGCATACTTAACTTGTCACTGACAAACATCCCTTTGTGCGCTGTTGTGCATACTATAACCACTGCCTTGACTCTGTCTTTGTCCTCTCCTTTTTTACCGGTTACCTGCCTCCTCCTCCTCCAGCCCCACCTCAAAAGCCACCTACCTACTCTACGAAAGCCCTATTCTATGTGTAATTAAATGATTGAAATTAATGCCATATTTAAAGTGAAATTAGTTGAATTAATAAAGAGGAAGAAGAATTAGATGTAAATTCTGGAGAAGAATTGGGCTCTGCTCTGTTACTAACTCGTGGTGTGTTCTCAGATAAGTCACTTTTCATTTTAATAACCCTGATCTGTAAAATGAAAGAATTAGCAATAAGATTTATGAATTTCTCACAGTTTGGGGAGAAAAGATTATTTGGGATTTTAACATGTGGAAACAATGTTGTCCTGAGTCTGAAGACCGTGGTTCTGTTCTAGAACAGATTAATACATTTGTGACCTTGAATAAGCAATTGTTTTGCCTCTCCAGTCCTCAATTTTCTTATCTGTAAATTGGAAATAATTATCTCTACCTATTTCACAGAGCTTCTCTGATAGTATAATTTGAAATTGTATATGAAAGTATTTTCTGAACTGTAAAAGTTCTACAAAGTGGATTACCTATATTTGTGTATTGTTGAAACCTTTTTTTTTTTAATTTTTTTTTTCAACGTTTGTTTATTTTTGGGACAGAGAGAGACAGAGCATGAACGGGGGAGGGGCAGAGAGAGAGGGAGACACAGAATCGGAAACAGGCTCCAGGCTCTGAGCCATCAGCCCAGAGCCTGACGCGGGGCTCGAACCCACGGACCGCGAGATCGTGACCTGGCTGAAGTCGGACGCTTAACCGACTGCGCCACCCAGGCGCCCCTGTTGAAACCTTTTTAAAGGTTCAAAGGAATTTTACGTATTTCATGTTATTCTTGGTCTCATTCTTCTATCATTACTTAAGGTAATTATTATAGGCAGGAAAACTAATCATGGAGAAAATATATGAGTAACTTTATTAGACATAGTTTTTTCATAGATTCAGAATGCTAAGATTTGGTTGAATACAACGTATGTGGCACACTCTCTCAACGTGAGGGCAGGTGCCATGTGCTTGACCTATGACCCTTTTTAATACAATGAATCTATATCGGAGGCAGCATCCTTCTCCCTTTACATGTGAAAATTTTGTGCTGTGGAGCATGTTTATATAGCTTTCTTAAGGTCATAAATTTAGTAGTATTCTTGTTATCTAATCCACATGGGTATTTTAGGACTTTTTTTTTCTTTTTTTGGTCATACAGCATCATAGTCCATTCCGTTTTTTTGGAAGATAAGAAAGCTGAGGTCACAGGAGGAAATGGCTTTCTTAAGGCACACCACAGGCTAGGAGCTGGAAGTAAAACTTAGGTCTTCTGATTCTGAGTGCAATTTGTTTTATGAGCCTTCTTTCCAGTTTGTATTTATCTAGATGTTATTTCCACCAATGAGAACTCATTTTTCTTGACCTTGATTTCACTTATCCTTTGTATGTTTTTACCACTTTCAAGTAACACATTAGGTTTGCTTGTGGGATTTTACTGAGATTTAAAACTCATCGATGTTTTATCTAAATAACAGAATGTCAGTTTCTGAGGACACAGTCTTACAATCTTCCTGTTCATTGATGTGGGTTCCACCATATAAAAAATAGTCATTCATTTGATTAATGGTGTTCAATTTGGATGTTGGTTACCAATAGAGTTTTTGTAAATAAGAAGTCATTCTAAGCTACTATTGTCAGGAAACAGTATCTGTGCACTCTTTTTTTCATACTGCCTATACTCATACAATAAGATCTACAAAGGCATAACTACAAAGGAAATGAAGTGTAAAACACACAGTTCTCCTCGACTCTGCTTTCAGGGGATAAAAAGCAATAGTCCAGTTCTTGAGAGATACAAAAGGGAATTATCTTTTAGTGACTATAACAAATTTGGATGCGTGTATTTATCCCCTTTCACATAGAATATTAGAGAATTTTAGTTTTAACTTACCAATAATTCCAGAATCACCTTTTAATTGCTTTATGCAATCTCTCTGTTTCTCTTTTCATGTGTGTGTGTGCGTGCATGTATGTATATACGTGTGTGTGTGTCTGTCCATGTGGGTGTACACATACATACACATATATTTAAACACAAAAGTTGTTGTTGTGTGTATTGTTTTACACGCTTTGAAGTCTAATATGCATATATAGAAATGCACTAATCATAAGTGTACCACTTAATTAGCTTTCACATTTCACCATGGAACCAGCACTCAGATCTAGAAATAGAACGTTACTCAAACGTGAGAAGCCACTTCATTCTTCTTCCAATTACTCACTGCCTTTTTGAAGATTAACATACAGTATGTTAAATTTGCCTATTTTTCAGCTGCATATAAATGGAATAATCCAGTAAATATCTTTAATGAGTGGCTTTTTTTTTTGTTTTATCTGTGAGATTCATCAACAGTGTTAAATGTCACAGTAGTTGTTACTGTCATTGCTGCATTGTATTCTGTCATATGAATCACTACACTTTATTCTCCTGTGAAGGCATTTGGGTTGTTTCCAAATGCACAGACACACACACCAATAAAGACTTTTATTGAGAACATAAAAAAAAAATGCTTTTGAAAATCATTAAGGAAAAGGCAGGCAACCTAATTGAAAATGACCAAAAGACTATAGCCAAGAGGTCAATAAGCATATTCATTGGTCACTAAGGAAATGCAGATTAAAATGACAATGGCATGCTATTACACATCCACTAGAATGGCTAAAAGTAAAAAAAAAAAAAAAGAAAAGAAAAAAGAAAATACCAAGTGTTAGTGAGAATGTGAGCTACAACTCTCATGTACTGCTGATGAAAGTATGGACTGGTACAAGACTTGGTGACTCATTTAGCAGCATCCAAGACCTGAAATTCATATCCTCTATCACCCAGCTAATCTGTTCCTAGGTATATACTCAGTGGAAATGTGTACATATGTGTACCAAAAGATATGTACAAGAATGTTCATAGAAGCATTGTTTGTAATTAATTACCAAAAATATAATTCATTTTTTAAAGTTTAGATGTGTTTCTTTGATTCAACATATTCAAAATTTTGGACTAATGCATTTGGCAATGCAGCAGGAATTAGAACGTTGATAGTACTAATATAGATTGGGTTGTCTAGAATAAGAATTATATGAAAAAAGGTAAAATAGACATTTGGAGCTACAGTTAAAGTATCCATAATAAAGATGGACTCCTGTAAGTAACTTCTGGAAATGTGCATCTTCTTGCTTATAAAAATTAGGTAGGTATAGTCAGTTCTGTCTTATCAATGGAAATGAAAAGAGTAGTCTTATAGGTAGCTTTAAAAAAGAAGGCACAGTCATTACAATTTTGAGTACATTATATGATTATATTCTGGGATTTCAAAATTATTATTATCTTTTTTAAGATTATTTTGAGAGAGGTAGAAGGACAGGAGAGGGAGAGAGAGAATTGCACTCAGGCTCTGTCTGCCAGCGTGGAGCCCGATGCCAGGCTCAATCCCAGGTTATGAGATCATGAGCTGAGCCAAAATCAAGAGTCAGACACCTAAACAACTGAGCCACCCGGGTGCTCTGAGATTTCACAATTCTTAATGCAAATTTTCAACTTAGAGCAAACAATCTCTTTCTGACACTTAACTGATATACTGCCTACTTCTTTTATGTTTTAAAAATGAGTCATTTAGTTTATTCAGTTACCCTTTATTGAGCATTTAATATGTACCAGGCCCTGATCTAGGTGCTTGGGCTATAGCTGTGACCAAAACAAAGTTCTTGCCCTCAGAAAGTTTGGTACTAGTGGGAGACAACATGGATATGTAGACATGAATTTTTAATATGGCAGGCGGTGAGGGGCACCTGGGTGGCTCAGTTGGTTGAGTGTCTGACTTCTGCTCAGGTCATGATCTCGCACTTCACGAGTTCAAGTCCCGCGTCAGACTCTGTGATGACAGCTCAGAGCCTGGAGTCTGCTTTGAATTCTGTGTCTCCCTGTCTCTCTCTGCCTCTCCCCCACTCATACTCTGTCTCTCTCAAAAACAAATAAACATTAAAAAAATAATATGGCAGATGGTGATCACGGCTATGGGGAAGATTAGAGTAGGAAAATTAAGGGGTGGGGGTTCCTATTTTATACATGCTGGTCAAAAATATCTTTCGGATAAGGTAAGATTTTAATAGGGAGCTGAAGTAAAGATGAAGCCATGGAGATCTCTAGGGGAACAATGATTCAAGGAGAAGGACACCAAATATCAAAGTCCTGAAGCAGGCTTTATGTATTTAAATGATGGTATGGAGACCAAGAGCAGAGTGAATGATGGGAAGAGTCAGAAAACATATAGGTCATTGTAAGGGTGATTCCCATGTTTTGGGCCTGAGAACAGAAAGCATGAAGGTTTTTGTTTGTTTATTTGTTTTAATATACTGAGAGGTCTATTAAAGACTACATTAGGAGTAGATCAGAGGTGAGGGGAAATCAAGAATTTGGTCTTGGTTGTCTTAATTTTGAGGTTTTCATTAGACTTCAATGGAGAAATGTCCAATAAGCTGTTGAATATAGCATCAGAAATTCTGGGAAATGGTGTAGTCTGGAGGTATAAATTTGTGAGTTGTAAATTAATGAAATGAATGAGGTCACTTAGAAACTGAGTTATTTAGGAAGGTAAAAACATCTGAGACATGACTGGGGATGAAGTTGAAGAAATGAGGAAGAACAGGCAAAGGAGAATGGAAAGGAGCAGCTAGTGAAGTAAGATTGGAATTAAGGTCATGTCTTTTTACTTAGAACTCAAGCCAAGAAAATCTTTTAAGGGAGGTGGTAATGATCAACAATGTCAAGTATTGTGGTTAGATCAAGAAGGTGAACACTGAGAATTGGTCATTGCATTTGACAACATCATTGACCTTGGTAAGACTTGTTTCTATAGATGGTTACAAAATCTTGCTACATTGGACTTAAAGGACATTAAGGGAAGAAATGGGGGTATTAAAATTCTTCTGAGGAATTTTGATGTAAAAAAGCACATTAGTAATGAGCTGTAGTCAGAGGGGATGCAGGGTCAAGAGAAAGGTTTTTACAGATGGGGGATAATAAAGCATATTTGTAAGGTGGTGGAAAGGTTCTGGTAGAAAGAGAACGTTTATGATGCAGGAGAGAGGGGGCAGTTGCTGGAGTGATTTCGCAATGGCAGAAACACAGAGAAGTGGAAAATGTAACCTTCAGTAGCTTTTTTTATCTCTTTTTCCAGCTTTTGTATGAGGTTCACAATGATAGAGGAAAATTAGATAAGCAGTTGTTTTGGTTAAAAAATCGTATTACATTGGAAAATATAAAAGGGACTTAATCTGGTATCGACATATATTGCACCTGATAACCTTGCCACTTATTCTGCACTAGGACACAGATACCAAAATAAAATCTTTGGATAGATAGCAGAACATCAACTGTATTTCTGTTAAGTCTCCTTTGTATTACCCTACAGGATCTGTACAACCTGTGCAGGTTTTAATTGACTGATACCCCTGTGCCATGCAGCAGATAACTGCTTATGGTTCATTGTTCTCTCTCTATGGGTTCCAGAAGATTAGAGTACAGAGCTTTAGATTGTTTTCTTTCCATATATGTACTTGCTTGTTCGCGTTTGAAGTTCCATTTCTAAGCCATAGTGCACAAATTACCTTTCAATAGTGTGTGAAATTTTAGAGAAAAACCCACCTGAACAGGAATATTTTTGAGATAAATGTTTTTATTTTTTTTTAATTCTTCCTTTAGAAATGACCAGTTGTTGATTCAACTATTAATTAGGGCAAAGAACTTTTATTTAATTAGAAAGCCAAGTTATAAAAATTCTAGTTGATAATGTTCATAATTCTTAAATCTTAGCTCATGTGAAAATTCTTAAATTTCTACTTCAAAAAGTCTGCCTATCTGTATTAATTCACCTTCTGTATTGGAAAGTCTTTTATCCTTATATTACATCCTGCCAGAATCCAAAATATAGAAATGATAATTGATTATTTGATATTAAGGAACATTTTAAGTACTTCTATTTAATGTTAAGTAAATATTAATATTTACTTCATTAATTATATAAATAATCTATAATTACCCACATTTTCTGTTAGAAAGGACCACTAAGAGCAGTTAAAAGTTAGCTTAGTATATCAGGAAGTTGGAATAGCATTCTTTCTGACTCAGTTTTTGGCTGAGGCTCCAAAGGCCAAGAACAAAACAATAGGTGCCACGAACCCCCACATACCAAAGTTGGGAAAGAGACCTCTTATGCAGTCATGCAAAAAAGGTGCTGAAAACTGGCTTTGTGACCTTTACTCAGCATCTACCTCAATGGCCTTAAAGGGTTAAGATTGAAGAGAGCATATAGAAATACTTTGGAGGAGATTCTTTGGAGCCCAGTGACATTTTCCATACTCCCTGCCATGGAATTGGGAGGAAAATGTTTTTCCTTATTCTCAGTGCTACTGAGAGGCGGAACCATGTCTGTCCCCTGTAGTTTGGGGGATTCATAGTAGACTGGTATCTGACTCACACTGGAGAAGTCATCAGTCATGGCTGCAGGTATTGGCTAGAGGCTGTAGAACAGAGAGAAGAGTGCTACCATGATATGGAGATTTGCTTTCTGTGTGTCAGGAAAAAGAATACTTGGGCATTCACTATGACTCCGATGTTGGTCACATGAGAGAGAATAGGAGTAGACAATGACAGGGTGAGAGCAAAGTAAGTAAGAAAGTGCCGGTTTGATGTTTAAAACAAAGGAAATATGGGGAGCCTGGGTGGCTCAGTTGGTTAAGTGTCTGACTCTTGATTTCAGCTCAGGTCATGATCTCATGGTTTGTGAGTTCAGGCCCCACATCGGGCTCTGCACTGGCAGTGTGGAGCCTGCTTGGGATTCTCTCTTTCTCTCTGCCCCACCTCTGCGTGCTTGCTCGCTCGCTCTCTCTCTCTCAAAATAAATAAATAAACTAAAAAATAATAATAATAAAAAAACAAAGAAAGGAAATTCGCCCAAAAGGGGCTGGGAAGATGATGGAACCCCAGTAGTGTGCCTGTGAGGTGTGGACTGCAGAATACCTGGGGTGAAGTGGCCAGCTGAAAAAAAGCCATAGCCATTTCATGGTGATTGAACTTTGAAGTTCTCGAAGAGAGGATTTTGGGAAACCCACAAAAATGCTGTAAACTAACAAGGCAGGAAGACAGAACAAAACCTAGTCATGCCTGCAGCCCCTTTCTGAGGGAGACTTGAGGAGGAGAGGGAGGTGTTGTCATTTCTGAATCAAGCTCTGAAGTTTTATCATTACCAGGGACTGGGCATCTGAAATATAAAAGTGACAATTTTAGTGGGACTGAAAGTGCCGGTGGAGACTTTTTATTATCAGAGAATGACTGAAAATATTATGAGACCTGTTGAAAATTTCCTTCAAGTGCAGTGGAATGCTGGCTCACATCCAAGTTTGGATGGATGTTGGGGAGAAAACAGAATTTTATTTTTTTATTTTTTTTATAATTGAGTCCTCCAGATTCTAGCTCATTCAATAAAGAGTCACATTCGTTTCCAAACAGTGGTTGATAAGGACAAAAAAAAGGCTTATCTTTCATTATCCAGATGCTACCACATACTGCAAGGAAGTAGTTCATCTCACCTAATGACACTCATACTTGTTGCCTTTGTATCTTGTCATGGGATTTTTGTTGGGGACACTTATCATTGTTCAGACATGTGTGCCTGCGGATATTTTAATGAAGATATAATTCATAAGAGATGGTTTTCTTGTCTCTATATCACAAGTAATCTTACACCTTAGAAATGCTGCAAAGAGAAGTTGCAAAGAGCAGTTACAGCAGAAACAGAATCAACTGTGTTGGCTTTTCAGCAAGCAGTTCATTCAGCTCATTGGGTTTCCGGACAGTAGCAAAAGCCCCTTTCTCCAAAGGCTCTGCAGTGTCTCTTGGAGCTCTGTGCTCTAAATGGTGTTGAGGCTTAATATTTTATTTCAATTCCTGATTTCTGCTCTGACTTCTCTTGACTTAATGTCCTGTTTTTAAATTTTGGTTTGTGGTAGCAAGAAAACTACTTCCTTTCACTAGCCCAGTACCATAATTTTCTAGAGAGCAGTAAAATTAGAATATCGTTTTGGAAAATAAGATGCCTGAATTTACAGTATGCATATATGCAAGAAATCAGAATATTCTACATATTCGCTTAAACCAAACCACAATACTGATAAATTTCACTTGCTTTGGACTCCATTTTTTTTTTTTTTCTGACTGGGTTGTCTTATTTTGTAACAGATTCCTTTTGCTTTGCTTATAATACAAAATAGGTTACTGTGAATTGATACATAACACGATGTATAACGTACTATTCTAAGCTCTTTACTTAAATTGTCTAATATTGAAAACAGGTCTTTTACGAAAACAGGATTTTCTAGAATAATTAGGCTCTCTGCCTCAGTTAGCTCATCTGTGAACAGGGATAATAATCCTGGAAAATCACTTCACTCAACATCATATCTGTGAGATTTCACCCATGTTGTTGTTATAGCGATAGCTCTTTCTTCCTCATTGCTGTGTTGTATTTAATTGTCTTGAATATACTGCAGTATATTTGTCCACTTTATGTCAAATGGAAAACAAATCCATACTTAGGCAAGATTTTATTGGGAAGGACTGTTGCACTAGAGGGACACTCTGACTTTAAGACCGATAAGCATCTGAAAGGTCAGGCAGAAGGAACTTCTCTTTTATAGGAGTGAATGTGGCCAGAAGGAGCCAGTTGTTGAAGACTGCAGTGAGCAGGTGGCAAAATTGGACAGTTTTTCTTTGCTGTGAGCCAGTTCTTGGAGGAGTCCATTAAGGAGGTTTTGTTCTGCGTTCCAAGTGATTGCTTTTAATCTTAGGGGCTAGAGAAAACTGAGGAACCCGTGGGAGGAGAGAAGCCTAAGCCACATTTGGTCAGGTGAAGTTGCCAGGTCTCCGATTCAGATTGGTCAGTGGTGACAAACAGTTCAGGTACTCATTTAGTAGACAAAAAAGGGGAGTTTAGAGAGTTTCTGGTCTTGTCATAGGTAAACAAGGGGTTAACCGTGAGTCTTACTTAGGTCACCTGGGGACAAACTCTTTGAGGTAAAGTGCTTCCCAGAATGCTGGGAATGATGGAGGTATTTCTTAACATCTCAGTGTTCCAGGAGTTCAGGTAAAGTTCGAATATTACTATCACTACTATTGATGAATATTCATAATGCTTCCAGTTTAGGGTCATTATTATTTGGGTTCATTAAAAGTGTTATGGACATTTTTATACATGCATTTGGGTAGACATAAGCATACACCTAAGAATGAAATTTCTGTATCATAGGGTATATGAATATTGAACTTTAGGAGATATGGACAGTTTTCCAGTTATTCTCCATCATTAATGTATGAGGGTTCCAGCCACTCCACATTCATGTCCAAAGTTGATATTATTAGCAATCCCTTGAATTTTAGCCATCTTGTGTAGGTATAATGATACCACAGTGTAATTTTAATTTGTATTTCCCTGATGATTAATCTCATTGAGCACCTTTTCATATATTGGACTTCTAGCTATCTCTTTTGCAAAGTGTTGTTTCAAGTATTTTCCCACTTAAAAAATTTGTTTTCTTTTTCTTATTGGTATGTAGTTCTTCATGCATTCTAGATAGGATTCTTTGTCACATACATGTACTACAGATCTCTTCTCCAATCTTTGTTATGCATTTTCACTTTCTCAATGGTGTCTTTTGATGAATTGAAGTGCTTATTTTGAATAAGCTCTGATTTATTAGTTATTGTTAATGCTTTTATGGTTTTTTAAGTCTTTCTTTAGCCCAAGGTCATGAAGATAATCTATTTTTTTTTTCTGAGAGCTTTATTGTTTTATGTTTCACATTTAACTGTGTAATCCACTTCAGTTTAACTCTTGTATATGATGTAGGGTAGGGTCAAGACTCATTTTTAAAATAGGCATATCCAGTTAATAAACACATTTATTTACTTATTTACTTTTAATATTTTTAAAGTTTATTTATTTATTTTGAGAGGCAGAGAGAATGTGTGAGCAGGGAGGGGCAGAGAGAGAAAGGGCGAGGGAGAAAGAGAATCCCAAGCAGGCTCCATGTTGCCAGTGCAGAGCCCAATGCAGGGCTCAATTTCACAAACTGTGAGATCATGACCTGAGCTGAGATCAAGAGTTGGATGCTTAACCGACTAAGCTACCCAGGTACCCCAGTGCAGCACACTGATTGAAGAGGCCATCCTTTCTCTGATTTCCAAATAATAGCTGTGCAAATAGTTCAATAATAAGCTATTTGACTCAGTTTTTTAAAAAAGCAGACTAATTTTTGCCTTTTTTTCCTACATCAAATTGAGCAGTAACTCATGCAAAACTTATTTTATGTATAAACACAGTATAGATTTTTTTTTTAGAGGTTGTCACTAGAAATTGTATTTTTTTTCCATTTTATTGTGGTAATAACACTTACTATACCATGTAACCTCCTTAACAGATTTTCATGTACAATACAATATTATTAGGTATAGGCACAATATTGTACAGCAGATCTCTAGAACTCATTCATCTTGCATAACTGAAATTTTACCTCTTTTTTTTTTTTTTTAAATGTTTATTTGTTTTTGAGAGAGAGACAGAGTGTGAGCCAGGGAGGGGTAGAGAGAGAGACACACAGAATCCGAAGTAGGCTCCAGGCTCTGAGCTGTCAGCACAGAGCCTGACGCGGGGCCCAAACCCACAAACTGTGAGATCATGACCTGAGCTGACTGAGCTACCCAGGCACCCCAGAAATTTTACCTCTTGATTAGCCACTTCTCATTTCTTCTCACTCTAGCCAACTGTCATTTTCTTCTTTGCTTCTCTGAGTTTGACTACCTTAGAGACCTTATAGAAGTGGAATCAGGCAGTACTTATGTTTTTGACTGGCTCATTTCACTTAGCATAATGTCCTCAGTGTTCACCCTTGCTGCATGTTGCAGGATTTTCTTTTTTAAGGCTTGATAGTCCTTGATTGTATGTATATACCGCATTTTTCAATGTGCTCATCTGTCAGTGGGCATCTGTCAGGTTACTTCTATATTGTGGCACTGTGAATGCAGTGAGAGCTGGGTTTCCAGCCCACTCACAGCAAAGTGGGGGGCAGAGCTGTGGTGAGTGCCGCTTGATCAAACAGCTGCTTTGTTCTCTCTATTCCCCGGGGGGGACTACCACGTGTGTGCTGGATCCCATCGTTGCCCCAGATGGTGAGATAGGAGTTGGTTCCTAAGGTAGACTCAGAAAAGCTGGTATATTGGATGTGAGGTCTCTTTCCCTCCTCAGGAAGAAGCAGGAGCTAAGGACATCTCTGGATGGCATTGCACTGTGCTGTATTGTGCTAAGGTGGAGATTATGGCGAGAGGGTGTCTCCACTTTTCCTGCTACTTTCATTACACATGCTTGGGTGTAGAGCAAGCTTTTAGATTTCTGACAAAAAGAATTGATTTGGGTTTTGCTGTTCATTTGGTATGTTCAAGAGGGGAAGGAGGGTCCAGAGCTTCCTGTCCCTTGCTGAAGTCTCTCCTAGTCAAAAAGTTTTCAATGGGTATTCTCCCTTACTTCATTTCCTACCTTACCGCTCACTACTCTGCCCACTCCAGTCAGGCTTCTGTCTCTCTCAGCTGAAAAACGGCTCTCCCTTTTGCTAAATGCCATGAGGATATTTTCTGTCCTCACCTTAACCTCTCAGCGGTATTTGGTCCCGTTATCCAACCCTTCCATAAAATTTACCCTTTCTCCTTAATTTCTGCTGTCACCACACACTTCTTGGATTTCTTCCTTCTTCTTGGGTAGTTGATTCTTTGTCTTAATTGTTGGCTTATCTTCCTCCATCTGCTCATTAAATGGTGGAGTTCCTCAGGTTTTAATTCCATGTTCTTCTCTTCTAACAAGTGATTCATCTGACCATTAGAATCATCTGAGGAGCTTTTAAAATCCTGATGCTTGGACTTCACCCCAAACTAATTAAACCTGGGGTGAGACTAGGCAGCAGTAGTTTGCAGAGTTTCTCAGGTGAATTCCGTGCACAACAAAGCTGAGAATCACTAGACAAATCCATGTGGACCTCAGTATTAAAGTTTATTTATTTTGAGAGAGAGAGAGAGAGAGAGAGAGAGAGAGAGAGAGAGAGAGAGAGAGACCGAGCATGTGCATGTGTATTGGAGTGGGGGAGGGGCATAGAGGGAGTGAGAATCCCAAGTGGGTTCCATGCTGTCAGTAAGAGTCAAATGCACGGCTCTCGATCCCAAGAACCGTGAGATCATGGGAACTGAAATCAAAAGTCGGGCAGTAACCACCTGAGCCACCCAGTGTCCCAAGAACCCACAATTTTAAATACTACTTTTGCATCAGAATAACCAACATTTGTGTTTCATTCTTAAGTGCATAGCCAGCATATGGCACCATGCATGGTATATAGCAAATGCTCAAAAACTTTGTTAAATGAATTTAGTAATGATTAAAATGCATGTAAGGAGAAATTTAGCATGCAGACAGTTGAATGATGGTTAAGTTTTCGTTGTTCTTTGAGGAGTTTTATTATTTAGTTGATGGTGTGGGTTGAGTTCTCTCTAAGACGGACTGTGAGATGAAGATTTACATGCAGAAAGAGATTGCTTTTGGAACACTTCTAGGGAATGAGGAAGTGGGTTTAAGCACAGGAATAATGCCTTTGCAATTGAGGCATCAGGATGCTCCAGGGAGCTCTGAAGCTTGGATGGCTTGCAGAGATGTCTATCAGTAGGAAGGGACCTTGAATGCTTTTGTGTCCCCATATCAAAGTCTTTGAGTGTGGGTTGCCTCCAGGGCAAGGCTGAAGGAAGGCTATTCTGGAAGTGACCTGGCTCAGAGCCTTAGGCAGCCAGCATTCCTGGCAGCAGCCTCAATTCTGAAGGGGTGATCTGGGGGATGGGGCACCACAGCATCCGCTGCAAGTGGAACCAGATTATCAATTGAATGGGATTTTACAGACACCTGATTTTGACCTTTGATTTAAAGGTGAGTATACTGAGGCTCAGAGAGGGATTTGCCCAATATTATGTAGTAATCTTCCAGTCTGTCTGCGTCTAGAATGCTAGTCTCTTGGCTCTTTGACAAGTGTCTCTTCAATTATAACCACACGTAACTTGATCATGTGTGCGTGAGTGCTGGACTTATCTTCTCACCATTTCTGTGAGGCCAGAAGGGAAACATTTTATATTTATGTTCTGTATGGAGAACTGAGAAAAGGTAAGCACTGTAGCAGTTGCAGTTGGTGTTGGAGTCAGAGGTATTACTCGGGATTTGTATCTGCTGTAATGCTCTGTGGGTGGAAGGTAATTGCACGGTGAATGTTTTGAGGCGTAAGTTTGACTCCTTATGTCATGAGGTTTGTATCAAATTAGTAAACCAATAAGAAGTAGTGAGAATATATAATGTTTTACACTGTCTGAGAAACGTAACACGTAAATAGATCTTTGTAGTGTTCATAGGATGAGTAACCTCATGTGATATGAAGTTAAAAAAGACCGTAGAGATTGGGAGATTGCTGGTATCCCAAAACCAGAATCTCTACACATAGATGTTTCTACTTTGTGAAAAATGTTTTTCTTTGGGCCATGGGTGATGTAATTCCATGATTGTAGGTAGACAAGATTTGAAAATGTTTCCACAAGATCCAACAGTTCCTTAAGCCCAATTGAGGGATAAATAAAATGAATGCTGTGAAACACTGTTCTTAATTATGATTCTTGGCCTGTAATAACACAGTAGACTTTGCCACACACATGCACATATGCCCATAAACACATTCTTTTCAAATAAATATAAACTAATTAAACTCAACTAATCCTGTAAAAGGTATCACTCACTATATTCATAAACCTTCTGTTCACAGTTTAATCTGTGAAAACTGGAAAATAAATATAGAAGCTGTCAAGAGAGGTAATAATAAGTTATACTGTAATTAGGAAAATGCAAAATAAATAAAAATATAATAACCTCGGATTCATACACAACTATTGACTTAATTTATTACCTGAATATATAAAGTGTTGCTCTGTCTTTGTATGTCTATCTATCTGATTATCTAGAAGAGACTCAGAGAGGGATTTGCCCAATATTATGTGGTAATCTTCCAGTCTGTCTGGGTCTAAAATGCTAGTCTCTTGGCTCTTGGACAAGTCCTCTGTGCTCTGCCTATTAATCTCCTTCTCACTCGCAGTCCCTATCACCTACTGATCTTTTTACTGTTCCATAGTTTTGCCTTTTTCCATAATGTCACAAGTTTAAAATCATCATACAGTGCCTTTTCGTATCGTCTTTCATTTAGTAATATGCGTTTCTGGTAACTCCATATCTTTCCATGGTTTGATAGAGCAAATAATTTAATGCTAAATAATATTCCATTATCTGGATGTACCACAACTTATTTATCCACTCATATACTAAGGGACATCTTGGTTGCTTCCAAGTTTGGCAATTATGAATAAAGCTGTTATAAACATTTGTGTGCATGGTTTTATTTGTGTGTGTGTGTGTGTGTGCCTGTGTGTGTGTGTGTGTGTGTGTGTGTGTGTGTGTGTGTGTGTGTAGACATTAAGTTTTTATATCCTTTGGGTAAATACCAAGGAGTGAGATTGCTGGATTGTGTAGTAAGAGTAAGTTTAATTTTTGAAGAAACTGCCACACTCATTGTCTTTCTAAGTGGCTGCACCATTTTGCATTCCCACCAGAAATGTGTCAGAGTTCCTACTGTTCCTGTTTGTCCATATCTTCATTTGCATTTGGTGCTGTCTGTGTTGGAGACTTTGGCCATTCTAATAGGTATAGATGGTATTTCATTATTTCAATTTGCATTTGCCTGATGATGTATGATGTGGAACCTCTTTCCATATGCTTATTTGCCATCTGTCGATCTTTGGTGTGGTATCTGTTAAGGCCCTTGGCCTTCTGCTCTTCCCCGCCCCACCCCCCCCCCAATAAACTTTTTATTTTAGAACAGCTTTAGATTTATAGAAAATTTGCCAAAGTTTCTCCTATCATTAACATTTTATGTTAGTATAATACATTTTTTTTTATAATTAAAGAACCAATACTGATACACTATTATTAACTAAAGTCCATGCTTTATTCAGACTTCCTTGGTTTTTACCCAATGTTCTTTTTCTGTTCCAGGATCCCATTCAGCATAGTAAATGTAGTCTTTATGTGTCCTTAGGCTCCTGTTGGCTGTGACAGTTTCTAAGACCTTCCTTTTTTTACATGACCATGATGGTTTTGAGGAGTCCTAGTCAAGTATTTTATAAAATGTCACTTTACTGCCATTTGTCTGATATTTTTCTCATGGTTGGATTGGAGTTATGTGTTTTGGTGGGGGAAGACCACAGGATTCATTGCCATTCTCATCACATTTTATTAAGGGTACATAAAGTTGACATGACTTTTCACTGTAGAGGTTAACCTTGATCCTCTGGTTGAGATAGTATTTGTCAGGTTTCTCTGCTGTAAAGTAACTCTTTTCCCCCTTCCTATATGTACTCTTTGGAAGGAAGTCATCATGCACAGCTCACACTGAGAAATGCAGAGCTCTCTTCTACCCTGAAAATAAAGGGTCTATTTGGAATTACAGTTATTTGGAATTCTGCATGGGAGAATTGTCTGTTCTCTTCCATTTGTTTATTTATTTAATCATTTGTGCATGTCTTTATGGACTCACAGATTTTTATTTTATACTTTGGGATATAATCCAATATGACTTTATTTTATTGCTCAAATCATTCAAATTTGGCTCTTGGGAGACCTTTCTGTTGGCTTTGTGTCTCTTTGATACACTCTTATCATCTTTTTTTTTTTTTTTTTTTGAGCTTACTTGCAGTCACTACATGATATCTAATTTGTTTTTTAATCTTCTCTTTTCCTCCCATTTTAGATGAGAATACCAACATCTGTTTCCACAAAAGAGGGTTTCTACCACCTGAGGTGTTCAGGTCCACGATCCCTCAGCATTGTAAACTTTGCATTTTTTCAGGGAAGAACATAGCTTTTACCAGATTCTCAGTGTTGTCCATAACCTAAAAAAGAGGTAAAGAATCGCTGCTGTAAAGAGGAGAAATAATACAACCTACACATTTTACATACCTTCCTCTTTGCTTACTGCTTTGTGCTTGCTTGCCTCAGTTCATGTGAGGCTCAAAGCTTTGTGGCTCCCACACCCAGATTACTCATGCTGGCATGTGCCATACTACTTCAAAGTCTGAAAGGAATTTTGACCATTGTTGTTGCATTTATAACTCTATAAAAACAAAATCATCCGTTTGGACTCCCTCCTGGTTGGAGGGAGGATATTCAGATAATATGCTCAAACACACCGGTTTTGAAATGGAGCTGTGCAGTATGATCACTAAAGGGTCATGTAAAAATAAGAATGCTCTTCAGTTAATGGAAAACTGAGTTTCCCCTTTGGAAAGAAATTTCTGGATTTTTCCCTTCGTGCTGGAAAACATTACATCATCCAGCTATACAGCCTGATGCATTCCTTGCATAACTTCACATATTAGTAATGACATCGGTTCAAGTTTAGGCAAGTGAACAAAAGAAGACTGGTTGTAAAAAGGCTTTTGATATAAAACATTATTTTCTCTAGTCATTTGATCACTTTGCCTGAGTAAAGTAAGTTATTTTCTTAAATTAGTATCGTATTTCTATGCAGTAAATCCTCTTTTGTAGTAATAACAGAATTGTTGATAGATTTCTTGAAATAAAACAAAATGGCATAGTCAAATAGATAAAATATTGTACTGAGATTCAGAATATAAAGACTAACAATGAAACGTGAATTAAGTATGTGCCCTAATTAAATGCATTTAACTCTTCTTATTCTTGCTTATTTTGTGTACATACTAGTCACTATACCAAATTGCAAAATTATGTAAAGTGCAGGCATAATTTGAAAATATGCAAATTATTTCAACTCTTTGGCAGAAAGTGGTATAGCTTCTAGACTCTTAAAGTATATTTTAATGTGTAGAGATGACTTTAATGTTATTTAGTATTGATTGAGCTAAACAAGTGATTTCTACTGTTTTCAGGTAGGAAAACCCCTGAATGCATGCATGTGAATATAAACTACATGGGATTTCACTTAAGTTTTAAAACATCTTTGAATTTCTAATGTAAATAAAGGTGAACTACTGAACTATTGAATAAATATTCATATCAGATTAACTACAGCAGAGTCTTGAAAATATATATTGATACAAATAAGAATGAAAGAAAAGAGCTGTAATATATTTGATATATTCCTTTTTATAATTTCAAGAGATTTTTGTTAGTGACATTGATTTTTTTATTGTTAATAAATAAGAATTTTTGTTGTTTTTGTTGTTTCTTTTTAGCTGTGGAAAGAAATAAAAACATTTAGAGATGGCTGGAGGGAAGAGTGGTGCTGATAAGTTATGGAAAGAGCAAATACAGATTTTTCAGGACTAATGATTTTAAAAATTAGTAAGACTAATGAGTAGAACCTGATATATATATATATATATATATATATATATATACACACACATACATATATGCATACGTATATACGCATATATACGTATGCATATATGTATGTGTATATATATATATACACATATATATATATACACATATATATATATATCAGGATTTTCTCTTTCCACAGAAAAAGAGCTCTCTGGGGGGTTAAGAATCTCTCCTATTTCATCAAAGGAGCATTTGTGATTATTAAATGAAAGAATGTAATGGACATGACAGTTGATTCCTCAATGTCTATTTCATTCCAGACTACTGATCTGAGCCAATAGTGATTGTTTCTTTCTCCTTGCCAGTGATTGGTTCAGCAGTGGCCAATGCTGGGAAGCTTCTGAGGAAAACAAAAACATAAAACCACAGAACCACAAAAACTAACCTTCATCCTAAGAGGACATCTCAGGAGGAAATGCTCTTCATCTGCAAGTGATGTGTGTACTGCTATTGCGACTCCTGCTGCTGCCTGCTACTCCTATAGCGCATGCAGGCATCTTGAGGCCGAGGTCAATTTAGAAGCACTGGTGGATGGGAAGTGCTTGAGACAGTGTGTATTTCATACTATGCAAGCACTATAGGGAATTACAAAAATCTGGAAGCCATGATTCCCTCAAGAATCGTACTGTCTACATTCAGTCCAGTTAGTAATACACACACACATGCGTGCGCGTGCACGAAAAAAAAGCTACAAAATGATTGCCAAACAGTATATCTATGTTTGTGTTCATTAGAGTAAGCTGGGATGATTAAGGCAAGATTTTAGATAGGCAACCTTAAAGGACAGGCTGGATTTAGATGAGGACAATGAGAAGAGGAAGTTACAGTACTCTAGAAAGGAGGATTTATTCTGAACCAGTGAAGGGGGGAAGGATAAAATTTGGTTACAAGGGCTAGGAAGTGAGTTTGACACAAGCTTACAGCTGAATGGGAGGAAAGACTTTTCCCTCTATCGTCGATAGCTAGGTCTATGAAATAATGGGCATATTATTAGCAGGAGTAAAGGTATACAAATTATTAATTTTTAATTTTACATGCATCAGGGGCACCAGAGCAAAAACCCAAGTGAATACCCAGAGTGTGATGAGATTTGAGAGCTGATATTATGTCTTGATAGGGGAGAATACGTGCCTCGTAAAGGGGGAGTACGGGAATTTTAGGAAAGATGAATTGGCCCCCAGAAGAATAGATGGGAGATATGACAGTTTGTGACCAAGTTTTTTGAGTGTCCTCTTCTGTGATAAGATTCAATCTTCTTTAGTTGATGAAACTCCCAGGGAAGGGATTTAGGACAATAAATTCTGTTTGGAGGATCTGTCTGTAGGCAGATGGGAGTTCAGAGAGAGACTCCCCTGCATTTGCTCTTTTTCAAGTGGCTTTAGCTCCAGATAATCCATCTGCCAAAGAGACATCTTCCACAGCTGGAAGGAAAAATCGGGCTGGAAATTTCTCTACTACTAAAATTAGTATTCATTGTTTTTATGGTGTCTGGTCATTTCATTGCCTAGAATGAATGTACCTGTAAAGGAATTTACATCAAGAGACACAATAATGCAGTCTTTAATTGATCCGGTAGAAGTGTATTTTGTAATCAGTTCTGTTTTCCTCCCCTGAATGAGAAACCTTGTAGATGGGTTTGAACACTAATTTGCATCCTAATATCCAATTTTCCCACATACCCTCATTCTCTTTAGAATTTTCAATCTTTTGATAAGGGATGACAACTGGCTCTAGGGAGATTACAGTTTCACCTGCAGTGAAATGGAAAATCCCATTACCAGTCCCCAAGTCCCAACAGCTGTGATATTAGAACTGGTAAGACCATGAGAAGCAATTTTAAAAATCTATATAGTCTTTTGCACCTTTAGCTGTTTTAACTAATTGGTTATCAATTTTTTCTTTAATATTTTGGACTCTGATATCTACTTGAAAAGGTTTTCTGTATCAATTTGTAGTATTTTCTGATTTTTATAAACTTCTTAATATCAGTCACATCACACCTCTACTGGTTCTTATCAGCAGATTGTATGATAATTAACTCAGAACAGAACTGACTGGTAGGTAAGAGCTGGGATTTCAAAACAAAGCCATTACTTCTAAGTTTTTTTCACATAAATTAATATCATTTGTGAAATTAATAGTTTCACCATATCAATACAGAATAGAGTAGACTGCTAGGTATTCCAAGTATAATGAAAACTTCTTTGTAATTGTAATGGATTTTTTTTTTGTATTGGGGCAATAATTATATAAGATTTTATGGGTCATAAAAGGAACCCAAACAAACAGTAAACAACAAAAACATTTTTTATTAGATCTAAGGAAGTGTGTTTTTTGTTTCTGTTAAATGCTTTCAAAGGATACCAATTTAGTCAAGCTTCATTGTTCAAAGTTAATTAAAATGGAAAAATATGGCAATTTGTCCTTTCTTTGATAGTTGACAGCAAACATATGTAGAAAAGATAGTTGTAACTTGTAGCTCTGTATTTTCCTTGTTTAATTGATCTGGTAATAGAGAAACTTCTTTTACCATCCCTCCACCCCCCCCCCCCCCAGAATATTTAACTCAATGAGAACATTCATTGGTTATTTCTTGGGTAATACTATTTTATAAATGTCAACATGATAGTTTTATGAATTCTTAGACTATCTCTCTGGCTGTATTCTCTTAATAGTATTCACATACTCCTTGCTTAGGTTAATATACATCATTAAAAATATTTTTTGCTGTTCTTATTTTTTCCTATTATCTCATTGTCTGCACTCCCTTTGCGCTTGTCTAGATTTTGATTGCAGGTTGTTTTGGGGCAAGTAAGACGTCTGCTTAATTTTATTTGAAAGAGAGTTACATGGAGTATTTAGAACAGTGTTTTCATGAATGTGGTAAAATTAAGTGGTAAGATACTTTTTTCATTTTTTATTTTTTATAACCAATATTTGTTGGGCATCTGACAATGTCTACTATTTTTAGTTACTTCTATTTGGAAACACCATGCTTTCGTTGTGAATTTGTCTCAAAAAGCGTCTTTTCCCCAATGACAATTACCCATTTCTGTTGTTGGCCATTTCTAAATACTTACCAGAGTTTTGTTTCGTTTTCTTTTATAGCCAGCAGTCGGCAGAGGACCTTGCCCGCGTACCCGCCAACTCCACTAGCAATATCTTGAATAGGCTATTGGTCAGTTATGATCCCAGGATACGACCAAATTTTAAAGGTTTGTTTCTCCCCCCACCAAAAGTCTTCAACCTCTGCAGTTTAAAAATTATTTTACCTGTATAAAATCATTTAATTGTGATATTCAGAACAATAAGATGTCAAATTGTCATGTTACTGTCCTGTGATGTGCTTAGACTTAGAGCAACTTGATGACAAAGGTATTCAAAGATAAGCAGAACATTAATTCTAATAGTTTCATGTGGTTCCCAGTTAAAAAAACAAAAATAGGTATAGTGTGAATTAACAGTCAACCTCTGTCATGGGTTTTCTAAGTAGTACTTCGTATTCTTAACCTTAGTGATTTAAACTTCAGGCTCTGGATGCAGTCTGGCTTTCATTCACAGACACCAATGTTATAATTTGTAGAAAAGCTTATATACTCATTAGGGATGGACAGTAGTTCCTATATGTATTTAGATTATTTCAAAATTTTTGTTAGCATTAAACGTTGATTAAAAATTCCCTCTACTCTTTCGCTGGAAAAAGATGGCCATATGGTTTTAAAAAACATGTTAACTTTGTGAATAAGAGCGACTATGCTTTCTACCACATAGATTGCTTCTACTCCAACAGAATGTTACTATTTATCACACCTTTCAAGAACCAAACTATACTTTGAATAAAAGTCACAGAAATATTGTTTAGTTGTGCAAATTTTCTTTCTTTCCTTCTTTTCTTTTTTCTTTCTTTCTTTCTTTCTTTCTTTCTTTCTTTCTTTCTTTCTTTCTTTCTTTCTTTCTTTCTTTCTTTCTTTGTCCTTTTGATGAGTTAGGAAAAGCTATATGAAAAGCTCTCCTCTGAAAAACTGTAATCCTTATTGCCGGCTAAAGACAGGTATTAATGTAGATCAGATTAACATTATAAGGCTTGATATTTTTTTCTTCTTCCTTTACAGAAAAAAAAAATGTCTGCAGCTGTTTCTAGTCAACTGAAGTTATACAACTATGTTGTAAAAACAGGGTTTTTTGTTCATTACCAGAACCTATTCAGTTACTTTCAACAACAGCCATGGTCTGGGTTGTCTCATGTCTACCATATATTGATTCACCACCTGTTTTTCATCAGTCACTGGTTCTGTGGCTAAAAGGCTAAATTCACATTTTCCCTTTGTTAGCCCAACCAGCAGCCCACAACGAATAAAAAGAAAAAAGAAAAAAAAGCAAGCAAGAAAGAAATTTGCAACATTATACCTTAATTCCCACTCCATGAACTTTCAAATTATTTTCCAACAGGTCAGGCAAAAATCTTTATAATGATTCTGTTATATGTCTGCTTAACTTCACATATTTATGAATTAAAAATCAAAATATAATAATTGTAAGTAAAATGTATTGAATACCACTTTCTAATTCAAGTAAGATTTGAAGTGATTATAAAAATGCAAAAAGTTAAAACATTTTGAAAATGGTGCTTTTTAAAGAATAATTTACATTTTGTTAAGGTAAATGCATTAGCTCAATTTAAAATTCTTTAAAGGTGAAAAACTTACTCCGAGTCTCTACAATTTAAGAGATAAGTATGTCTGAATAAATAACATGAGAAAATACAACTTAACTCATTTTTATTTTTATTATGATCCCTTATTTAGAAAAATATGTTAATAGCAATTGTGAACATGGAATATTGAGACCATAGATTTAAATTTTTATATCCCATGTGGATTGGAAAAAATATAAAAATCAAGTGCATAAACCATTAAAATTTGAAAATTCTGACCAAGTTTTTTATAGTTACTAAATATATTCTTAATTTTTATTCACAGGCATTCCTGTTGATGTTGTAGTCAACATTTTTATCAACAGTTTTGGATCCATTCAAGAGACAACAATGGTAAGACTGCAGTTAATTTAATATTTTTAATTATCAAAATTTTAACTAGAGAATAGTGAAACTAATATTAAAACTGAAAAATAAGGGCACCTGAGTGGCTCAGTCCATTAAGCATCCGACTTCAGCTCAGGTCATGATCTCACCGTCTGAAAGTTTGAGCCCTGCAGCATCAGCACAGAGCCTGGTGCCTGTTTCGGATTCTGTGTCTCCCCCTCTCTCTCTACCCCTCCCCTGCTTGCACTCTGTCTGTCTCTCTCAAAAATAACATAAAAACATGAAAAAAAAAACTGAAAAATAAAGGGGCACCTGGGTGGCTCAGTTGGTTTAGCATCTGACTTCGTTCAGCTCAGGTCATGATCTCACGGTTCGTGAGTCCGAGCCTGGTGTTGGGCTCTGTGCTGACAGCTCAGAGCCTGGAGCCTGTTTTGGATTCTGTGTCTCCTCTCTCTGCTCCTCCCCATCTTGCGCTCTCTCTCTCTCAAAAAATAAGTAAACATTAAAAAATTTAAAAAAAAAACAAAAAACTGAAAAATAAAGAATAACTCTAAGGCAAAATGCCTGCTTCCTTCTAGTATAAAATATCCAAGTTCCAAGGTTTGTTACATCAATGATTTCAGTGCCTATATAATTTTGCAGTTCAAATGTAGCCTTAATGTTAGTTAAAACTTACGGACTTGGAAGAATTAATATACTCACTCTGAGCAACTAATTGGTTACCACCTGGGAAAAGCACTTCTGCAATGTATTCTGGAGCAACATTTATTTCCTAGTATGCTTATCTGTGTGAGCATTAAAAATAAGTGTTCACAGTTTATTTTTCTTCTGGTTTCTTGAGGAGAATCTTCATTTCCTCTGTTGTGCTAATATTGTGATGTTGGGATCAGAGAATTGTAGAAAGCAAAGAAGAAAATCAATCTTTCTAAGATATGACAGCAGAGCTCCCTAAAAAACTGACATAGCGAGGGGAAAGGTCAAGGAAAAGCAAAGGAAGAGCAGAAAGTAGTGACAGGCAGGCTCCTGTCTTCAAAGGCACGGAAAAGAGTTTGGAGGAGTGGCTGTTATCCGTGATGAGTTGTATTGCAGCTTCCATGAAGTACTTTTTTATTAGTAGGTTACTAATTAGCAGATTACATTAGCAGATTACCTGAATGATGTGTGATGTAATTCCTCTTCAGCCTCTTAAAAGACATTCAATAAAGTCTACTTGCTTTTTGATGTTTTAGAATATTGGATTTTGCCCTTTTTGAAAAAACACATGCTGAAATGCTGCTTCAAGTGGGAGAGAGAAGTCTCAAGTTTTTTTGTATTTTTTGGAGATACTTATATTTTTATTAATACTTACATTTTTATCAATATAGTATATGTTCCAGATTGAAAGCCTAGTAATAGATAAGGCACAGTATAATTTTTCAGGGAATATCTCACACTAGATTAAGAGTGATTTAAAATATGTATTCCATTATTCCTCAGGGTAGCACAATGTGTTATAAAAGCAACTGTGTATTGCATTTAATTTATGACAACTGTTTTTATATCTAATTGCTGTGAGAATGTTATTTATTTTTTGTAGAAGCATGTATTTAGCCCCTGAATAACTGATTATTTTCTTAGCTGATAGATGTTTTTGGAGAATTATTCAAAAGGATATTTTGGAATCAAATTCATTTACTTCCAGTGACCTTTTAGTTCACCTAAATGACAGAAACATACAGTATAGATCACTAGAAGATAGCTGTGGGATAAGATACAGACTACTGTTCAGCACTCAGGAGACAAGTGTAGTTAACTTTAACTGAAAATGTGGTTAGTATGTCTAAGCACTTCACTTTGCAAGAGTAGGAGATGTTATTTTCCTAAGGTGAAACTTTAAGAGGATCTACGTAGTGTCTGTGCTCTCCTCTGTACCCTCTTTTGTCTTTTGTGGCATCGTTGCCCTAATCCTAAATCATCCCTGAAAGATATTCTGGCCTGTTGGAGACATTCCTACTGTATCTTGCATTCTGGGACAGCTAATGCAAGGATATTTGTTCTCATTTGTATAAAGGCTACCATGTGTCCCAACCCAGGAGGTATCATTAATATATCTATGCTTTAGTAATTATCGAATGCCCTCCAAATGTCAGACACCTAAACTTCTCCAGGTCCCATCAGTAGTTACTTGATTGTATCGGGTTGAAAACACCTGGGGAAAAGGGATGCTAGAAAAGGGAGAGGAACTTTCTTACAGAATATTTGAGGATTATAATAAAATATTGCATATTTATAATGTATCCTCTTGTTGTCCTCCTGCTGGGATTCATCATGGTAGCTAGCCCAGAGTACTTCCTGCTGGAACCGGATTCATCCAATTTTCATCAGGGAGTCTTTGTCCCTCCTATTTATCCCTGATTTCCGTCTCTTATCTTCTAATCAGAGCCCTTTATGGCTATTCTGACTCACTTAGTGCTTTCTTTTCAAACCACATCTTTCATCTCTATCATCTGATAGCTTCTTTACTGTAACTAAATTATTTTTGTGTGTTCTTTTATTCTCTAATGGACTGTAAACTTCTTAAAGGCAGGAATAATGTATCCCACTTCATTTTCTCCAAGATACAGGAGACAAAAGGTGCTCCATAAATAGTAAACCTATAAATAATTTCTTATATTAGCTAATATTGATTGAATAAATGAACAAATATTCTGCTCTTTGCCTAGCACAGAGTCAAAGTAGTGTTAAAACAATTGGCAGGGCAAATGTAATTAATAGACTTATGTCAAGCACTTATTTGATTAAGTAACAGACTGAAATAGGTTTTTATTGTAGAGCATTGATTTTGGAAATTTTAGAGACCTTTATCCAGAGGAGCCAAATTATATATATTTGCTAGATGAAAATCAATCTGCCTTTCACTTTGTGTTGTGTAAACACAGCCTAAAGTTTTGCTTATTGAATACACTTAAATATTCTGCTTTATTATTATTATTATGTTTTGCTTTCAGCAATGTTTATTTTATACATCCCCATAAAACAGTTTCCTAAACATGTCTTTTGAGACTGTCATATTTTATAGATTCGCTCAGTCTTTTCAAAAATAGTGCCCTCATACTTTGTTCCTTCCAAGTAGGGAAAGTCACAAGGTATTATAGGTACATAGATAACTTTAAGGTGTCATCTAAGGAAAAACAAGGTCTAAAACAAAATTTGTTCTTTGTTACTAGATACAAACACTGGTCAGGAATAATAGTGATGGACTCAGGAGAATAACTTAAAGGGTATATTGGATGAGAGGATATTTCTTTTTTTTTTTTCCTTCCAATCTGCCAGGGTGGGCTTACTTTATTATTATTATTGTTTTAGCTATTGATGTATAATTGACAAAATTGTAAGAGATTTGAAGTGTATGTGATGATTTGATATATGTCTCCATTGTGAAAAGAGTCCCCTCATCAAATTAATCAATACATCCATCACCTCATATGCTTATCTTATTTTTTAAAGTTTTGGTGAGAACATTTAAGTTCTACTTTCTTAGCAAATTTCAGTTACACAAACAGTGTTTTCAACTATAGTCACCATCTTATACATTAGATCCTGACCTTATTCACCTTATTCACTTTATAACTAAAAGTTTGTACTCTTCTACCAACCACACCCCAAGCTCCTGACAACCACTTTTCTACTCTGTTTGTATGCCCTCCAGGCTCATCCATGTTGTTACAAATAACATAATTTCTTTTCTTGAAGGATGAATTGTATTCCATTACACACACACACCCCACATTTTTTTGATCCGTTCATCCACTGATGGACACTTAGGTTGTTTCCATACTTTGGCTGTTGTCAATAATGTTTCAGTGAACATGGGAATACAGATATGTCTGCAAGATTATAATTTTATTTCCTTTAGATATATACCCAGAAGTGGGATTACTGGATTTTATGGTTGTTCTATTTTTAATTTCTTGAGGAACCTCCATACTGTTTTCCATAGTGGCGTATAAACCAGTTTATGTTCCCATCAGTAGCATACAATGGTCCCCTTTAATCCACATCCTTCTTGGTATTTGTTACCTCTCTCCCCACCTTTTCATTTAAAATAATAACTAGAGAACATATTTCTTAGCAACAAAGCAAACAAAGTGCCCTAAAACAAGAGGTTGGGAAAAAAGAGTATTAGATTTGTCTAAATACAGGATGTATGTTTATGGAAACAGTATGGTGCACAGTGTGCAAGCCGTGGTAGCAGACAGGCTTGTGCTTGAATACCTGAATGTACTTGTGTTGAATACACTTGTGTTGTGTACCTGATGCGCTATACCCTAAAAAGAGTGAATAAGTTACAAAAATAAAGCAACAGTATTTTGCCTGGCATATTAGCTCTCAGTGACAGTGACTCGGGTTGTCAAGCATTTTCAAATTATGTACTGTTTCACAATAGAATTGCATCTTAAAGGAAATGCTAAAGAAAATGAACTATTTATAAGTTTGTTAGTAGCCCCATTGTAAAGTTGTGGTTTTGTTTATTAATAGCTGCCTAGAAATTTCCCCTACAAAGATATGGTGAAATAAAGGAACTCCTAAAATTTAGGAAGCTTCAATATTGCCCAAAGCTTTTCTCTATAGTTCAGACCTTTCTACCTCAACTGGCAGTTTCTTGTTCCAGAAGGCATAATGCAGAACACAAAGCTCAGGGGTGCGTGTAACATCAGTAGTTACAAGTCAGGTGGCAGACAGATGTAGGGCAGCTTCTGAAAGAAGGCAACCCAGCCCTTTCTTCCAACAGATAAAGTTGGTTATCGAAGAAGCAATCAGGGTTCCAGGCATTCACATTGTTGTTGGGAAATTTTAACCAATTCCATTTGGCAACCATTTCTTTGTGCTTGTTTGTTTAACTCAGATGCTAACTATTGCTGGCTAAACTAAAAGTAATCTCACATTGATTCACAAGCCATAATTGTGTAGTGAAGGAGAAATTACAGTCATATTAATATTCCTTAAGATCTTTCCATGTTATATGCCCCTACAGCTTCTTTTACGATCCCATTTTATAGCTCAAAATTCTTATTTCTCATTTTGATGTGTTTATTTGCATCCTACTACCTTACTTTTTGTTGTAAAATATCATAATTAATACTACAAGTGGTATTTCCTGACATTAATAGTAACATCACCAAAATTGTCAAATAAATGTAATCATCCTAATTTGAAGTTCTAGTTTTATCAGTGTAGATGCCACTGCTTGGGACAACTGGAAAAGGAGCATTCAGAACAGTGAGAAGAATGGTTTTTTAGAAGCCAGGTGGCATCTGTTCCATGGTTATGTTTATAATATTTATTGATTTTTTTTATTCAGTTCTTACCTTTGGCTTAAATCACTGGGATTTTCATAATTGAAAATGTGAACTATTACACTTGTGGGGGAAAAGTTGGGTATTATGGTTTATTATAATAATCTATACACAGACACTTCACCTCATCCGAGATACGTAAGCGCTCTTTCATGGAAATCAAAGCCTGCTTATACAACCCATATTATTTCTTTGGTTTAGTCATGCTTCATAATTATATTGAATTATTATTGCACTATAACTCATGATCCTGTCAGACTTTCTGTGCCTTTCTGCTGTATGACTTTTTATTTGTCTTAATAATAGACTTCAGCTCTTTTTGAGCCTATCAGGAAAAAAAAAAGTCACATTTGGGATCTGCTAAAAGAGCTTAATTCTGGTTTATGGCAATGATTTATCTTTGTTGTTTTAAAAACAATTTTGTATATTTCCCTTCTATATAGAGATTTACATTTTTTCCTTGAAACTAGTCTTAGTTTACTATTCCTTTTATTTTGTTGCTTTGATTATTAACTTTCCAACATTAATTCATTATAGAATAAAATTAGATGTATGTGTTCCCATTTTTTTTCTATTTTACATCTTAGATACACAAACCTTCAAAAGGTTTTATATATATATTTTTTCTCATATGATCTACCTTTAGGTTTGTACCCTGTGGTAGGAATAATGTTCCTCCAAGATGTCCATGTCCTAATCTCAGAGTCTGTGGATATGCTGTTTCACATGGCAAAAGAGACTTTGTGTGTGTGATTAAAGTAAGGATCTTGAGCTGGGGAGATTATTCTGTTGTCCAAGCAAGGCCTCTATAATCACCAGGGTCCTTAAAAACAGGAGGCAGGAGGATCAGAGTCAGTAGTAGATGCAATGAAACCTATATGAACTTGGAGTAATACAAGGAAGTGATGTATCATCAGTCAAGGAACATAGGTGCCCTCTAGAACTTGAAAAAAGCAAGGAAATGGAATCTGTCCTCAGAACCTCCAGAAGAAGTCAGCCCTGCAGACACTGTAACTTGGGTCGTGTGAAACTAATTTTGATGTTCTGAACTCCAGAAGTGTGAGATGATAATTGTTATCTGTTAGGCCACTAAAGATTTGGTAATTTTGTTACAGCAGCAATGGGAAACTAAGACACATGCTGATGAATACTTTAATACAGTTTTTCCTCCCAAATTCTGTTGGAGGATCATCCCAATTACGCTAGGTTCTTTTGGTATATGCAGCCCAGCAGACTGCTACTCTCATGGAGTTTTGAGTTCAGAGAGGCACCACAGTACCACCTACCAGGCACTCCTAATATCCATGGAATATTGGAATAGGACTAGAAAATTTTAAATATGCATAAGGTGTTATTGAACGCCATTTAACTAAAACTTTTTAATAAAATTACACATTGAGAAATATTGCTAAAATATGACCTAAAAAATTTTAGTGGCATTTTGTTAACTTGTAATTCCTACACGAAACATCTAACCTCACTAATGACTAAATTTAACCCTTTTCAAACAGCCTTATAACAGCTTTGTTGACAGAACTTTAGTTATTATGCTGCCAGATGCTATGAGAATTGATCTCCTTTATTTCTTTGAATGCTCAATTTGTATTGTAATGTAAAGACTACCCAAGAGTTAAATTAAAGATTGCACATGTGAAGGCTAGGTAAAAATCAGGACTAACCAGAATAGCTATCCTAACAATAATACAAAGTATAAAAACTTTTTAAGTGTTAAAATATCAATAATGCAATTCAACCAGTTTTAATGTCTTGTTGTGAAGTGTTTTATTGCCTTGAAGAAATAGTTGAATTTGGGTGTTAATTGGGACTGAAAATTTTGGAGAACATCCATTTTCTAGATAATGAATAATCGTATGCTCTTTGGAATGAACAATGAGTAGTATTTGTCACCAAGTTCTTTAAAAACAATTAAGTAATTTTCCACTGATAAAAGAAGTCTGTTTCTGATGGGAATTTTTCATTGCAAAACAAACGATAAAGCTATAATTATTGCGATTGAATAATTGAAAATGAAAATAAGTAGGTTTCAAAGATAGTTATCTTAATATAGAGCATTGGAAATGCCAATAACTAGCAATTATTTAGAAATGCCCATAAAACATTCACCAAAGCAACTAATGAGCTTTTATCTTTTAATGAATGTTAAACTCAAATTATTAATTTAAACTGTAAAATTTTAAAACATTCTTAAAAGATATATAAATTTGCTGCAACTTGGATTGAATCATAATAATATGTGGCTACATAGCTAACAGAAAAACATTGTTGAAGTACTTTCATAATGAGATAATAAGATACAATGACCAAGACTGATACAACAAGAAGAGCAATTTCCAGTTTTTCAGTGATGCTTACTGTAATACAACTCTAGAGTACTCTAAAAAATAAAATTAAGAAAAGGATAACTGTAGAGGCTTGAGGATTATGTGGTATGTTGAGCTTACAACAGAACAGTTGAAAGCAAGAAGAATAATACAGGAGATGCTCAGAAGTATATTTTAGTACTGTGTCAGGATTTGTGACCTTGAAGTAAATTATTGTTAAGAATAACTGTTGGTTGATCAGCACAGTACAGAACAAATTGAATGAGTGACACTATATGCAGAATTTTTTCGAGGCAAAAATTTTATTAATAGGTATTACCGATATTATAAAAGGATAACAGCAGCATAAAAGATATATCCTAATAAGGCAATGTGCTTGTTTAGCCCTTAGTATAGCCAAGTGCAGAATATATTACCTCACTTAATCCTTATAAAAATGCTATCTTTGTGGGTATATTTTTGTTATCCACATCTTATAGACAGGAAACTTTGTCTTCTGTTCTTAATCCTCCATAATCTTGCTTTTACTATGTCACTCTACTAAAATGCTTCTGCTAAAATTTTCAGGGGCTTCCTCATTTGCTGAAAGTGTGATTATACTTGAACTTCTGTGACGTCTGCTGCTGTTGACCTTCTCAAAGTTTGTGCCTGTTTGGGTTGGTGATGAAATCACATTCTCAGGGTTTCCTTTTCTCCTCAGTCTTCTAGCCTGTCCCTTAAATGCTTGCCTTTCCCAGAGCTTTGTTAGTTAGTTTGTTTGTTTGTTTTTTGCCTTGCATTCCTACTATGATTAATACTTTTAGACACTCTTCATTAGTCTTCTTTTTGTTGTTGTTCTGTTTTCAAGATTTATTTCTGCCATAATGTGCACCAGAATTTCATTCCTTTTTATGGCTGAATAATATTCCTCGGTGTGTATGTGTATGCAGGCATACCTTGTTTTATTGTCCTTTGCGGATTTTGTCTTTTTTACAAATGGAAGATTTGTGGCAACCTGCAGTGAGCAAGTCTATCGGTGCCGTTTTTCCAACAGCATTTGCTTACTTTCTGCCTCTTTGTCACATTTGGTAATTCTCACAGTATTTCAGACTTTGTTACTATTATTTGTTATGATGGTCTGTGATCTTTGATGTTAGTCTTATAATTGTTTTGGGGCATCAGAAACCATGCTCATAAAAGATGACAAACTTAATTGATAAATGTGTGTGTTCTGACTGGTCCACAAACCAGCCATTTTCTGTTTCTCTCCTTGTCTGTCCTTGGGCCTCCTATTCCCTAAGATACACAATGTTGAAATTAGGCCAATTAATAACCCTACGATGGCTTCTAAGTGTTCAAGTGAAGGAAGAGTCGCATGTCTTTCACTTTAAATCAAAAGCTAGAAATGATTAAGCTTAGTGAGGAAGGCATATCAAAAGCCAAGATAGGCCAAATGCTGGGCCTCTTGCACCAAACAGCCACATTGTGGTTGCAGAGGAAAAGTTCTTGAAGGAAATTAAAACTGCTGCTCCAGTGAACACATGAATGATAAGAGAGCAAAACAGCCTTATTGCTGAAATGAAGAAGGTTTTTGTGGTCCAGATAGATCACACCAGGCACAACATTGCCTTAAGCCAAAGCCTAATCCAGAGCAAGGCTCTAACTCTCTTTAACTCTGTGAAAGTTGAGAGAGGTGAGGAGGCTGCAGAAGAAAAGTGTGAAGCTAGTAGAGGTTGGTTCATGAGGTTTAAGGAAAGAGGCCATCTCTATGACATCAAAGTGCAAGATGAAGCAGCAAGTGCTGATGGAGAAGCTGCAGCAAGTTCTCCAGAAGATGCAGCTGAGATAATTCATGAAGGTGGCTACACTAAACAGCAGATTTTCAATGTACACAAAACAGCCTTCTATTGGAAAAAGATACTATCTAGGACTTTAGCAGCTAGAGAAGAGAAGTCAATGTCTGGCTTCAAAACTTCAAAGAACAGGCTGACTCACTTGTTAGGGCCCAATGCAGCTGGTGATTTTAAGTTGAAACCAATGTTTATTTACCATTCTGAAAACCCCAAGGCCCTTAAGCTTTATACTAACTCCACTCTGCCTGTGCTCTTATCAGTAGCACAAGAAAGCCTGTATGACAGCACCTCTGTTTACAACCTGGTTTACTGAATATTTTAAGCCCACTGTTGAGACCAGCTGCTCTAAAAAAAGGTTCTTTTCAGAATATGACTGCTCATTCTCAATGCACCTGGTCATCCAACAGTTCCGATAGAGATGGACAAAGAGATTAACGTTGTCTTCATACCCGTTAACATAACATTCATTCTGCAGCCCATAGATTAAGAAGTAATTTTGAACTTTGGGGTGCCTGGCTCAGTCGTTTAGCGTCCAACTTCGACTCGGGTCATGGTCTCATGGTTTGTGAGTTCGAGCCCTGTGTCAGGCTCTGTGCTGACAGCTCAGAGCCTAGAGCCTGCTTCGTATTCTTTGTCTCCCCCCTCTCTGCTCCTCCCCCACTTGTGCTCTGTCTCTCTCTCTCTCTCTCTCAAAAATAAATAAACAATTAAAAAAAAGAAGTAATTTTGAACTTCAAGTCTTATTATTTAAGAAAAACTTTCCTCAAGGCTATAGTTGTCATAGATAGTGATTCCTCCATTGGATCTGGGCAAAGTAAATTGAAACCCTTCTGGAAAAGATAGTGTTTTAGATGCTATTAAGATTATTGGTGATTCATGGGAAAAGGTCAAAATATCAACATTAATAGGACTTTGGAGAGAGAGATTCCAACCCTTATTAATGATTTGAGGAACTCAAGACTGCAGTGGAGGAAATAACTGTAGATGTGATGGAAACAGGGAGAGAACTAGAATTAGAGGTGGAGCCTGAGGATGTGACTGAATTGCTGCGACCCCATGATGAAACTTTAGTGGATGAGGAGTTGTTTCCTTTTGGATGAGCAAATAAAGTGATTTCTTGAGATGGAGTCTCCTTCGCGAAGATGCTGTGCAGATCGTTGAAATGACAACAAAGGTTTCAGAATAGTACATAAGCTTAGTTGTAAAGCAGCAGCCTGATTTGAGAGGATTGACTCCAGTTTTGAAAGAAGTTCTTCTGTGGGTCAAATGCTATAGACAGCATCTCGAGCTTCAGAGAAATCATTCACAAAAGGAAGAGTCACTGGATGTGGCAAACTTCATTGTCGTCTCATTTTAAGAAATTGCCACAGCCACCCCAGCCTTCGCCAGCCACCACCCTGGTCAGTCGGCAGCCATCAACACTGAGGCAAGACACCCTCCACCAGCAAAAAAAAAAAAAAAAAAAAAGATTATGACTCACTGAAAGCTCAGATGATGGTTAGTATTTTTTAGCAATAACATATTTTTTTTAATTTTTTTTTCAACGTTTATTTATTTTTGGGACAGAGAGAGACAGAGCATGAACGGGGGAGGAGCAGAGAGAGAGGGAGACACAGAATTGGAAACAGGCTCCAGGCTCTGAGCCATCAGCCCAGAGCCTGATGCAGGGCTCGAACTCACGGACCGTGAGATCGTGACCTGGCTGAAGTCGGACGCTTTACCGACTGCGCCACCCAGGCGCCCCTAGCAATAACATATTTTTTAATTAAGGTGTGTACATTGTTTTTTTCAGACATACTGCTGTCACACACTGAATACACTACGGTATAGTGTAAATATACTTTTTATATGCACTAGAACACCAAACAATTCATTTGACCTGCTTTACTGCAGTATTTACTTCATTGCTGTGGTCTGGAACTGAACCCGCAATATCTTCAAGGTATGCCTGCATACCACACTTCGGTTATCCATTCATCTCTTGGTGGACACTTGGGTCGTTTCCACCTTTTGACTATTGTGAATAATGCCGCGGTGAATCTGAGCATGCAAGTATCTGTTGGAATCTCTCCTTTTGGTTCTTTTGGGCTTATACCTAGGAGTGGAATTGCTGGGGCATATGGTATTCCTATGTTTAACTTTGTGAGGACAGACTATAATTGTTGAAAAGTTAAATATGTACGTAGAGTGAGGACATGTTAGTGATTTATTGAATTCATTAGTGAGGGATCCAGTGGGATAGTAAAGCTGCTTCAGTGGAGACTTCAGGAGCTGGAAGTGAAGGAATGAATGCTGAAATTAGACTGCTAAATTAGATACAGACTTGTTAATGTCTCACAGGGCAATAAAAACATATTCTTGGTGGATATCTTTTCTACCTGACATAAAACATTTGCATCTACACCAGGCAAAAATCATTTGCAATTTACAAACTTGCTATAGGTTATATGATTTTATGGCATCTGGGCCCGTAACCAGTAGAAAATGGCAAGTCAGACAAAGTTACATTTTCCTGGAGAATCCTATGACCCTTTAAGTGGGCTTGTTAGACAATGTTTCAGCATGATATTAAAAAGGCAAACAACAGCATTTTTTCTCTATTTCTAGATTTTATTTTACTTTACCTCCTTTTCCCTTTTATTTTGTTTATACTATGTTTTGCATTCAATTTTTTTGTAGCTTCATCTTGTACATACCTTTCTTAGGATGAATTACTTTGTTGGAATTTGTTTACTTTTCTTTAAATTTTGATATATGTTGCCAAATAACCCTCCAAGAAAGTTTTTAAGTTTATTTTGCTATCCGTAGTGTAGGAATGTGCCAGGTCTCCATGCCTTGTGAATGATAAATATGATTACTCATCATCCTCATTTCCAATTTCATGAACAAAGGGAAAAAATTGAATCTTGTTTTTTATTGTGTTCCTTTTCTAGTGAGGCGGAACATATCTTCATGTTCATTGGCTCTTCTTAGCAGACTTCGCTATTGGGTTTTCCATGAGAAATGTTACTTTCTTGAAAGAAACTCGTAGTATCAGTGTTTTGAGAGAATGATCAGATTGTTTTATATAAATTATGTTCATATTTTTAATGGTAAATTCATTCTATCATATGAAAATAACATATTTTACTAATCTGTTCCTCCATGATAGATTTTATATTGTTTCTGGGGGTTTTTGTTGGTTTGTTTGGCTATTACATAGATGTGTGCAATAAACATCCTTGAAATATATTTATGTGCCAAGTGCATTTACTTTTATGTATGTATGTATGTATGTATGTATGTATGTATGTATGTATTTTTTAATGTTTCTTTTTGAGACAGATCAAGAGGGAGAGAGAGTGTGAACGGAGGAGGGGCAGAGAGAGAGGGAGACACAGAATCCGTGACCTGAACCGAAGTCAGACTCTAAACGACTGAGCCACCTAGGTGCCCCAAGTGCATTCACTTTTAAAAGTAGAGTTTATTTTTATTTTTTAAATTTATTTTGAGAGAGAGAGAGAGAGAGAGAGAGAGCGAGCACAAGTGGGGGAGGGCAAAGAGGGAGAGAAAGAATCCCAAGCAGGCTCTGCACCATCAGCACAGAGCCTGACATAGGGCTTGAGCTCACAAACCGCAAGGTCATTACCTGAGCTAAGATCAAGAGTCAGACGCCTAACCTAGTGCACCACCCAGGCACTCCAAAAGTAGATTCTTTCAGAGCAGTTTTAGCTTCACAGCAAAATTGAGCAGAATGTGTAGGGAACTCTCATACACCCCCTGCCTCTCCCTGCCTACAGCCTCCCCCACTATGGACATCTGCACCAAAGAGATACATTTGTTGCAATCAGTGAACCTACCAATGACACATCATCACCTAAAGTCTGTTAGATTACATTAGGGTTTGCTCTTGGTGTTGTTCATTTCATGGGTTTTGACAAAGGTGTGAACACATGATCTACTATTATAATTTGATACAATAGAATCTCGCTACCCTAAAAATCCTTTGTGCTCTACCTATTCATCTCCCCCTGGCAACCGCTGATTTTTTTTTTTTTTTTTTTTTACTGTATCCATAGTATTGCCTTTTCCAGAATGTCACATAATTGGAATCATGCAGCATATAGCCTTTCCAGATTTGGGTCTTTCACTTAATAGTATATATTTAACATTCCTGTATGTCTTTTCGTGGCTTGACAGTGCATTTCTTTATCCTGGTGAGTAATATCTGTTGTGTGGATGTACCACAGTTTGTTCATTCATTTACTGAGGGACAAGTTTTGACAATCATGAATAAAACTACGGTAAACATGGATGTGCAGGTTTTTGTGTGAGTGTAAGTTCTCAGCTCCTTTGGGTAAAAATAACAAGCAGTGCAGTGTGGTAAGAGTATGTGTCATTTTGTAAGAAACTTCCAACTGTCTTCCAAAGTGGATGCACCGTTTTCATTCCCACCATCAATGAATGAGAGATCCTGTTGTTCCACATCTTCATTTGCATTTGGTGTTGTCAGTGTGCTGGATTTTGGCCCTTTCTAATAGGTGGTGTAGTGGTATCTCATTGTTTTAATTTACATTTCCCTAATGACATGTAAAGTGGAACATCTCTTCATATTTGCCATCAGTTTATCTTCTTTGGTGAGGTGTCTATTAAGATATTTGGCCCATTTTTAATGGGGTTGTTTGCTTTCTTATTGTTGCATTTCAAGAGTTCTTTGTAGGGGCACCTGGGTGGCTCAGTCATTTGAGCATCCAGCTTTGGCTCAAGTCATGATCTCATGGTTTGTGGGTTCGAGCCCCGCATCCGGCTCTGTGCTGACAGCTCTGTGTGTCTCACTCTCTCTCTGCCCCTCCTCCACTCATGTTCTGTTTCTCTGTCAAAAATAAATAAACATTAAAAAAATTAAAAAGAGTTCTTCGTATATTTCTTGCTCTTGATTTTTAACTAATGTCTTTCCACTGATTACTTACAAAACCTCTGTCTCTTGTTCTGGCCTCTTTTTAGTGATGATATTATGTTTGTCAATTTATGTATCTTGATATTTAGTGATTCTTTTAATTAATTTTTTTTTTGAAGTTTTCATTTATTTTTGAGAGATCAGGAGCATGGGAGGAGCAGACACAGGAGAGAGGGAGACACAGAATCTGAAGCAAGCTCCAGGCTCTGAGCTGTCAACACAGAGCCTGATGCGGGGCTTGAACCCACGAACTGTGAGATCATGACCTGAGTCAAAGTCGGATGCTTAACCAACTGGCCACCAGGCACCCCTTAATGATTCTTTTGTGTTACTGATAAAACACTTACCTGACCTTCTCTGATCGCAGCACCTGGCAAAATTCTGCCCACTCTCAGGGACCCTCCTCAGATTCACATTCTACAGCCTTTCCTGACTGGTGTCTGAAGTGATCATTTATTCTGTCAACAAGTACTGTCACCCTTAGAATCCTTACCAATTATTTCCTTACTTGTATCCTCATCACCTCCTGAGAGTGTGGCCCTCATGTTTTTATCCTTCTCAGACTGGTAGCTCAGAACTTCGAACATAGAAAGTCCTTAATGAATTACTGTTTAGTGAGTGAACAAATGAAGGAAGAAATGAATGTTTAACCTAGCATAGTAAAACTGATTGTTAACCGAGCCTCTTTTGTAATCATTGAATTTAGTCTGGAACATAATAGCAAGTAGATATTTTATTTTGTTAGTCTATAAAACAAACTTGCCATTGCTCATTGATGTATCTAAAGTCTGTGAAATCTTAATATTAGATTAATCAGATATTAGTAATTAATATTAATCAGAAATCTGCTTTGCTTTCTATTATTGTATTATGTTGATCTGTGTATAATCAGCAACTAATATAGTCCTTTACATCTGGTACATGAACAATGATTTTTCAAAGCTTTTGAAGAATTAATAGAATTAAAGTTAGTTTTGATGTTTGGTAACCAATTAAAACTTACAAGTGACATCTTTACAACAATAGAAAAGAAATGCTTTCAATAGTAATTGTTAGCCTTTTCACAGGGGTGATATAGCTATCTTGATAATAATGTTAATAATACATATAATAAATTAGCTAACTTTGAGTACTTCTTTGTTCCAGGTTTCATGCTTTAGGTACAGCATTTCATTTGATTCCTGTGAATAATTTAGGATTAATTTTATTGATGAGGAATTTGAGGCTCAGAGAGATTAAGTGAATTGCTTTAGGGCACATAAAAATATATATATAATTCAGACCCATATTTGTCTGACTGTCCTGTCTTCAGGTCCCTGCCTTGATGTCAGTTCGCTTGGCTACTTTTATCTAATCCTGAGTCTAGATTAGATGCCCTGTTGCAAACTATTTCCATTTTTATAGCCTTTTGCAAATTGTTTTATGTTTGACTGATTGTCAGTGTAACTTACAATTATCTTTGAAGTCTGGGAGTACTCACAGATGTATCCTTAGTATCCAGTGTTTGGAAAAGAATATATGGTTAATAAATAATTTTTGAATTGAATGAGTGAGCCAACCCATCACCTAGGGATTTAGGAGGAATTTAAGTAAACATTTTCTGAAAGTATAGAATGTACTCTGTAGCTAGATTCTCAAGGATGTTTAATGAAAAGAGAACTAACTTATTTATATAGCAGTCACTGTGTTAATCTTTTAATTGAGTGTTTTATTGAATTATCACGTTAGGGTATTAATATTCATGTTTTTTATATGAAGAAACTGAGCTCAGAGAGGTTAAGAAACTTGCTCAGGGTCAAAGCTAAAGATTCAGAACTGAAATTTGAGTCAAGTACTTTATCTTTTCTAGCCCATGTTGACTCCATTATACTAGGCTTTATAATTTGGCTAATATAACTTCAAAAACACTATTTATGATGATATATAGAATAAAAAGGTGGTGACATTAAAACATTCTTGTATCATTTGTAATTTTGTAATTTTTTTCCACAGATAGGTTTTATTTTGTCAAAACCCTCTGGTACTGTATAGGGCTATGCAAGGCTTTAATCAGCTTTCAGCTGGTTAAAATGCTTTGAACTTAATAATGGATATAAAGGTATAAGTGATATAAAGATATTCATGCATGATGGAAACACTGTTTAGAGTTCAAGAAGGATTTGGAATAATGATCTTCACATGGAGAAACACTCTTAAAATTGCAATAAAATTTTTAAAAGAAAAATAATTTTGCTGTATAATTTAGATGAACTATCCATACAATTTTGGAGACAGAATAGTGGAACATAGGATATGTGTATGTGTGGAGATTTTAAGGAGAATTCAGGTTACCCCAAACATTATAAGGTGGCTTCTTTTTAATTATGCAAAGTATGCTGAAGTTAAAGGTTAGCATTGCTTTAATTCCTGTCAGATATCTTGAGTATTATTAAAAATATTGATATAATATCATTGGAAATTAATTACTAAGGGGCAAACCAGTATACACCCCAAAATGTAGTTGTTTTTAGTCTAGATACAGAATACCAATAGATCTTAATATTAGTATCTCTATAAATATATCTAACATTCTATTAAAATAAGAATACCTAATATTAGACTAAAATAAAGCATCTAGATTCTAAAAGCCACATTGGCAGAGTTGCTTAATTAACAGTGGCATCCAAATAATGCTGACAGTCTCTTGTCAGGTATATGACAGTCCCTCAAATGATATTTTACTTTTCATCCATCTCTATTTCTGGCAAGGATTTGAGGTGTATAATAACAACAAAAAAAAAATGCAAGCAAATAATTGAAATAGGACTAAATGTGCAAGAACCATGCAATGATAGTCATACCAGGATATGAGAGATGAATTATTAATTCAATTGGCTGTAGAATTTAGCCTTCACTCCTTAGCTGCCAGACAAAAAGAAAAACATGATGAGATACTTCAGTCTCACTTTCCTGTAATAGGAGGCATGTAAGAGAATCAGGAGAGCATTTTTAGGAATAAACTCTAAGGAATAGATTTATTTTTACAAAGCGCTTAGAGTAAGTGTGCCTAGCACACAGTAAATATCTATTAAATGATATAGTAATATATGTATAAACAAGTGAAAAATTAATAAATAAAGAAGAATTTATCTTGTGTATTTTCATATAATGGTCGTTGACCAAAATAAGGAGTCATGGCTTTAACAACATGTTTAGAAGATAGATAGGCAACCTCATCTGGTTATTTTTCATACTGATCCTTGACAACAAGTTAAGGACATGTATTTTATCATGACATGTGAATGCACATTTTAAACATAGAAGTTTAAAGATGTGGTTTTCGATGAATTACCTTTTGACAAGACATAGAACATAAAGAAAGTAATAAAATAGTTTTAGTGTGTGTAATTTTAGAATACCAATAATTTTAGCTGATCATTTCAAGGAAGCTTTTTAGCAAATAATATGAAGTTGAATACTCATAAGTGCTCAAAGTCATGACAAGTCTATGTCAACCATGCGCTTAGTGAAGGTAGCATAATTGTTATTTTATTAGAAAATAATTGAACCTAATGTGTATGCCTTTTAAAGGGGAGGGCCATGGATGTTTGCCTGGAATGCATAAAAACTTGGGGTGGGGAGAGCATTACTTCTGCTGGAAGTGTCACCACATAATGGTGAGAAGCCTTTGTCTTGGATGAGTTTGAGTTATTTCTTGTAGTCGTGACAACCACAGTCAGATATAAAGCAGTTAAATCCCATTATGAATTTTAAGATATGCATATATTTTAACAAACAGTTTATGTAGCTGTGCAACATAACTCTTTGTTTTCTAGAGTCCTTGGCCTCCTTTATTCCCTCCTTAATTCCATGTTCATTTAATAAGATAAATGTTACCTTCCCCCCCCAACCCCCAATGGTGCAGATAAGTTCAGTGTCAGCCTATATAATCCTTTTTTTTTTAGTGTTTATTATTTACTTTTGAGAGAGGCGTGTGGGGGGAGGGAGGGAGAGAGAGAGAGAGAGAGAGAGAGCGCGCACGCTTGTGCCAGCAGGGGAGGGGGAGGCGCAGAGAGAGACGGAGACACAGAATCCAAAGCAGGCTCCAGGCTCTGAGCTGTCAGCACAGAGCTCAACGTGGGGCTGGAACCCATGAACAGTGAGATCATGACCTGAGCTGAAGTTGGATGTTTAACTGACTGAGCTACCCAGGCACCCTGCTTATATAATCCTTGGTTTATTTGCCTTTGACACTCTGAAACCATCTGCATATGATTTTTAAGAAACCATTTGTGTTATATATGTTGAAGCCTTTAGAAACCTTAAGTTTAGAGTAGCTATGAGATATAGGTAGGTTAAATCTTATTTTACTCTCTGTACTTCAGTGTGTGGATATTGTTACTGTGTGCCTTTACCCTTCTACAATTACTATACAGTCTGAAGATCATATGAGAAAGTAAAATGTCTCAGATTGCTCCTTGCTTATGCTTTATTTTATATTTTACACATATGTAAAGCATGTACATTTATGTTTTATAGAAATCTATCAGGTCTTATTATTTAGTAAAAGATGATCTATAACCTCTTCCTAGTTAATTATTTTGGATTTTGATTTGAAGTTTATGATTTCATTCATTTTGATAATATCAAAGACTATATGGATAGATAGTATTTTGTGAATTTTGAATGATTGAAAATAAGGAAGCTGAAGCCCAATGCAATTTATGCTTTGGACACTTTTGTGCACGTTCTGAGTATAGTATATACAATTAAAATCAAAAGATGTGAGCATGATGCTCAATGTTAAGTTCGTATATACTAACAACCTGATTTGTGCTAGGACCCCATTTAACTGGCAGATAATAAAATGTATTAAGGTATTAAACTTGTTCCTAGTGCACATACTCTTAAAATCTATGTCTTGACATAATTCAATTTTTACAAAGTTTTAAGATAAAAATTTTAGGAGATAGACAAAAAACTCAAGTTTTTTAAATAATCAGCTATTTAGTAGATTTCAAAACATTTTTCTACTATAGTTAAATAAAATATAACATTTACAAATTTTGATGTCCCTGTTTTGCATCCAATGCAAATCTCATTTGACTATCTTAAATTCTCTCTATAATCATACATGTATGAATCTTCAAAGACAGTTTTTCTTTTTCCTTCTTAGGTAAACATATGTACATGTGTGTTATATACATATATACATAATATTATATAATGTATATGTTTTATATACACATATATATTATTTTTGTAGTTTGCTAACTAGTAAAAGGCCAGGAGAAATATTTTTCTTTACTCTCCTTTTTTTTTTTTAAGCTTTATTGAGGTACAGGAGTAAGAGTAATTAAAGATGGGCATTAAGCATAAAGCAGTGAGTGTTGGAAAGGCACATTTCATAAGCAAAAAAGAAAAAAAAATTATTTTAGTTATATTGACACAATATACACATATATTGATTAATAACCTGAAGCTTTTTTGTTGTTGTTTATTTTGTTTTGTTTTTATTATTATTTTAATTTAAATCAAAGTTAGTTAACATACAGTGTAATGATGATTTCAGGAATAGAATTCAGTAATTCATCACTTACGTGTAACACCCAGTGCTCATCCCAACCAGTGTCCTCCTTAACGCCCCTTCCCCATTTAGTCCATCCCCTCACCTACTTGTCATCTATTTTGAATTAAATTTTATTCTTTTTTTGGTGTGTTGGGGGGGGGGGAAGAATATGGTAATATTTAGCAGTCTCAGGTTTTTATAACACCACTTACCCAACTGCCATAACTGGCATTTGCATAAAGGTAAAGCAATTATTGGTAAACTTACATTCTGATGTTGGAGCTAGCAAGTGCTGCTGGAATGTCTATAGAGACACAAGGGTCTTTTTAGACTGCTCTTTTTATTTAGTGACCAAACTGTTTTGCTCCTGGTTGATGTTACAAGACCAAAAATATCGGTGCTGCTAATCACTGAAACTCTTTTTATTCTGGTGCTGAGCATGTCTTTCAAATAGCAGTAAACACCCATACGCACACATTTTCTCCCCCCAGGACTATAGAGTTAACATCTTCTTGAGACAAAAATGGAACGATCCCAGGTTGAAGCTCCCTAGTGATTTTCGGGGCTCAGATGCACTGACAGTGGATCCCACGATGTACAAGTGTCTGTGGAAACCTGACTTATTTTTTGCAAATGAAAAAAGTGCCAATTTTCATGATGTGACCCAGGAAAATATCCTTCTATTTATTTTTCGTGATGGAGATGTTCTTGTCAGCATGAGGTACTTGTTAATATTTGTACATTTATACATGTATATATATTTTTTAAGTCAGTGTATCACAGAGAAACATGTTAAGCAACTTCTAAGACCTCTGTTTCTACTTTCAGGTTATCTATTACTCTTTCCTGTCCTTTGGACTTGACCTTGTTTCCCATGGATACACAGCGTTGCAAGATGCAGCTGGAGAGCTGTATGTAAATGAGACCCAAAGTGACTATAGCACAAAATCTATATGTGACTATATGTTTAAAATCTCTAGACAATACATTCTACTAATATCTTGGATAACAATGATAAAACTAATGCTTTTGATTACAAATAGTCAGTAAAATAATTTATTTAGGAAAATTATAGTTATTCTCTTACCGTAATCATTACTAAGATAGAACCCTTTGGTACTAGTTTTACTTTCAGTTACGTAGGTGTATACTTCTAACTTCTTATAATTGCCAACTTCCTTTGAAATTAGTATCATAATTAAAGTAAATGATGAGACACCTAGGTGGCTCAGTCAGCTAAGCATCTGACTTCAGATCAGGTCCTGATCTCACTGCTAGTGAGTTTGAGCCCCATGTTGGGCTTGGTGCTGACAGCTCAGAGCCTGAAGCCTACTTCGGATTCTGTGTCTTCCTCTCTCTGCCCCTCCCCTGCTCGTGCTCTGTCTGTCTGTCTCTCTCTCCCAAAAATAAATAAACATTTTAAAAAGTAAGTAAAATAAATGAAAAAAGAATATGTCTTAACAACTGTTCTGCTGTTAAAATCACGTGTTCAGAGCAGAAAATTTGAAAACATTGAAAAACTCTCTAAATCCTGCCAAATAGTCATTTTCTTTGGATGTGTAAAATTTTTTTCGACAACATTGGAATTTTTGTGTTTCTATGATCATATGTTTTTCAGTTTATGAAGGGTGCACTATATTAAGGTATAAAGTATATTAATTGAAATTATTATTGAAATGATTATTTACCTTTAAAATATATTAATTCACTATGATGGTTATCTTTTGAAAATAAAAGTGGGACATAAAACTTGAAAAATGAACACTAACACAAGGAATCCTTAGCCTGAATACCTATATACCGTGAGCTATTTCAGCAAAAAATAAAGAGTTATAGCCTTGGAAAATATCCTATATATACTTGCTAGATGATGTGCTTTAAAGTTACTTTGTGGTTATTTGTTGTTGTTTTAAGTGTACTGAAGTTTGATCCTACATTTGAACAATATCGGTTGCTTTCTAAGTATAAAATGGGATTTTGTAGATGTAAGTGTGTGTATGTACATTTTTGTGAATGTGTTGTACAGTGTATACCTGTGTGTCAATATGTATTTGTGTAGGAAATTTTAACTATTTACATTCAAATCTATTACCAGATGCACTGAAATATTGCTTTGGAAAATCCATACACTTTAAGAGTTGAATAGTAGGCTACTCTATGCTGTAAAACCCTATAGGACCCTTGAATTGTAGCCATATTACCTAAGCCCAAAATGTGTGCTTCAGCCTGCTGTAATACTGTCCACTTGAGAGGTTGTTTTACTGCTTTCCTGTGGCCATGCAACTCCTTCAGGGCAGTTTGTGGTCATGTCTTCAAAAACATAGGTGATTTCGTGCTTAAATGTTTTTTGTTTTTTGTTTTTTAATTTCCAGGTAGCATATTGTATAGTTGTGAATGTAGATATGCAAAAAAGCTAGAATGACTTACTCACTACTCTTTAGCAACGACAGTTCAGAATTTTGATGTAGAGAAATGTGCTACTACATATGATGCCATAGGATTGTAACTGCAATATGCTAAATATTCTAGCTTATTCTTTCTTTAAGCCAACTAATTATCTGTAAATTTGTGCTAACATTTTCATTAATGGCCATAGATTTTATCTCTTCACATTTTTAACAAAAATTTTATATAAGTAGGGCCTATGATCTTACCATTGCTGAACTTAATAATTGGACTACTAAAATATTTGAAAAGTATTAATAATCATATTCCAAACTAATATTTTTATTCATTTACTTTTGTTTATAGTTGGCTACACAACTGATGATTTACGGTTTATCTGGCAATCAGGGGATCCTGTTCAGTTAGAAAAAATTGCATTGCCTCAGTTTGATATTAAAAAGGAAGATATCGAATATGGTAACTGTACAAAATACTATAAAGGCACTGGTAAGTAATATTCTTTGAATTAAACAAAACTAAGTCATATTTCAAAGATTCGTTTTAATTTTAATATATGCTAGGAACAGGATAGAAAAAAAACTTAGTTAAAAAGAAGGTTCAGTATTTATAAGTAGTTTATCATATATCCATATACTTAAATTACATATTTAAATCTTTCATAAAATTACATTTACTAAAGTTCTTAAAAATTTTATTCTAGTTTTGCTTTTCTTTATGTAATTCTAGATAACAAGAGGTTTTCAATTTTTTATTTTAGTAATATGAACTCTCCCAAGCAATGGTTTGCTTAAGTATTGAAGAAACTCTGCTTCTGGCAAGATTCATTTTGGGGCCAAACATTATGGAATTGATCGATGTAATCCATATACATTTGTCTCTTGTCTTTTAGGCAGGTTTTAGATGTTGGTTGAGCCATATTGTTAGTTTTACAAAGCACTGATCTTTATGCTGTGCAGGATCAATAGCGTGTCTAGGAAATAACTAGACATCAGTGAACACTCCCTGTATAATATTCTTGGCATACGTTATGGAGCAGCTAATTGCGAAAAGCACAACAGATTAACCTCATTCATTAAATTACCTCAAACTTTGCAGAAATAAAAATATAATACTAATCAATACTTTAATAATATGATTCATATTCAACCTTTGAGTCACAACTGATAGCTACAGAGAGTTTTAGATATTAAATATAATAACATTGTTTCTCTTAGTAAAATACATAAAAAGATGATTGAATTTTGATCATTATATCAAACTATTATTTCAAATTATCATTTCAACTTGTAAATTACCATACAATTTCTAATTTTCAGGAAGTAAACAAAGATATGATGAAGATATTCAGAAATAGATACAATAAAAGTTTAAATTTATTGCAACATTTATGTTGGATTGCAAAAATAAAACATGTATAGTATAATTCTGTAGAATTCAGAGAGATCGGATGTTTGAGCAAAAATGCTTTCATCATGACATCATCAAAGATAAAATATAATATTAAAAAAGGTAGAGTGAACATTTGCATATTTACAGTGCTACAATAAACGCAACACTTAAGCAACTTGGAGATAGAGTTAGTTTAAGCATGTGTTGTTTACTTTCACATAAGTTAACAGCTTATATAGCATTTATATATAAGGAGTTCCTTCTCTTATAAAGCTTATATATTTTAGAATGGGAGAGAGAATAAGGAAGTGCACTGCGAAATAATTTATGAAGGTTTTTAAAAGGAAAACCTGAAAGCTCTTAAAAATTTGACCACCAAAATACTCAATGAAGAAGTCATAGATACACGGACTGCTAGACATGGAAGTGATCTTATTGACAATTCTGAGCCAGCTTCTTTATTTAACACATAAAATAACTGAAGAGCAGGGTGACTGAGTGATTTACCGAATGTTCCAGGCAATTCGATGTCGGCGACTGCAGGAAACATAGTGTTCCTCTTCTTGGTACTCACTCAAATTAAGGAAATGAGCTACAGTGTTTAGAAACGTTTACAGCTCACCTAGTAATGAAAAAAATAAGCTTGAAAGCCACGAAGCAGCGTTTTGGGATTGTTGTGTAGAAGCACATATTAAGTACATAGCTCTTTGATTTCTTGGTGTATGTCAGGCATTATTTTAAGTAGTCTACAGGAATTCTGTATCTTAATCCTCACAACAATGCCATGACTTCGATACTTTTCTTCTCCCTATTTTACATGTTAGGACAATAAAGCAAAGACACTTATCTAGGTGAAGCACTGGAATAGTGAGTCTAGTATTGCTACCCTACCTGTGGAGTCAGTCCCGTTATGCACTGCAAATATGCACTGCAAATAGTTACCCACATCTAGATTATATGCTTAACATTTCAAAATGAATAGTCTCTAAATTGTTTTAAGAAATTTGAAATAGACCCTAGTGAAATTTTAAATTTCATCTAAAAGATGAAAATGAAACTGGTAATTTTATTTCTGATTTTATGTAATAGCATAAAATGATGACATAGCATTGAAAATCCTGGGATATTTGTTTTTTCACCTTTAAGCCCTACATCTTAAGCCCTATATCTAAAAGTCTCCTTTTGGGGATGCAGCAAGGAATAAAGGCAAGATCCCTGGCCTTTTGTACATATGTATTCTAGTATAGTACACACATAAGCAAAATAATTTATTTTAGTTTTAAGAAGAAAATAAGATGTGCTGGAGAGTAGTTGAGAGATTACTTCAGATTATAATAAGTAAAGATTTTGTGGTATTTTTTGAATTATTGTAAATAAGTCACTGAACTCTCATTAGCTGCAGAAAATAACAAAAAAAACCCTTATTTCTATTTAAAAATTTTTAAAATGTTGTTTATTTATTCGAGAGAGAGAGAGAGAGAGAGAGCGCGCGAGCATGAGTGGGGAGGGGCAGAGTGAGAGAGGGACACAGATTTGGAAACAGGCTCCAGGCTCTGAGCTGTCAGCACAGAGCCTGATGTGGGGCTTGAACTCACAAGCCATGAGATATGACCTGAGCCAAAGTTGGACACTTTACTGACCAAGCCACCCAGGCACCCTCCCCCCTAAAAAGAACTTATTTCTAACATCATAATAATTGTCATTTACTATGTTTCAGTAAGCATGCTTTATCATCAGTGTTTACATGAATCATCATATGACTATTAGTAAAATGTATTTAATATTTGGATATTTAGAAATGTACTTAAAAATATAGAGCCTTCTGGGGCGCCTGGGTGGCTTAGTTAAGCGTCCAACTTAGGCTCGGGTCATGATCTCATGGTTCGTGGGTTCCAGCCCCTCGTCAGGCTCTGTGCTGACAGCTCAGAGCCTAGAGCCTGCTTCAGATTCTGTGTCTTCCTCTCTCTCTGCCCCTCCTCCACTCGTGCTCTGTCTCTATCTTTCTCTCTCTCTCTCTCAAAAATAAATAATTTTTTAAATAAAAGAAATAAAGAAACTTCTAAATATATGGGATGCTTAATAATGTAGAATAATGAAAAAGATATAGATAGCAACATATATAGAATGATGGACAATATGTTCTTTAACTTGTACAGAAATAATCAGAAATAATAATTTGGCTTTAACTTTATTAAAAGTTACAGGTTTTTTATAATTGTAGATGTTACAAAGGAGAAATATATGGGAAAACAAGTATGAAAAATACTTAAATTGCAAGCCTAGGTGAATAATAATGAAATAAAACCCCACAGGAAATAGAAAGTAAATTGAATTTGCCAATGAACATTTATATCAATTAGCTGCCCACCTGCCTCTCATAAATGTAACAGTACTAGGAAAAGATCAAAAAAGATCAAGAAATGTTTCTCATAAAAGTTTATGGAGCAAATCACTATAATATCCAAGCATGTATTTTATTGCCAAATTCATCCAAGTCTTGGGAAGCTCCCCTAGTGGGTGCCTTCATAAAAGGAGGGGGTGGAAACTTGCTTCAGAGTACAGGGTTTCTGTTATTTAGGCTGCCAATTAAATATGATGGGATGGAATGCAAAAGTTCATTTTAAAGTGAGCAACTCCATAGTAAATTGTTGTAATATTTGTGACAATTCAGGTTACCTAAAAATATGCAGTAAGTGAGAGACTACTAAAGATAGAGAACAAGCCGAGAGATAATGGGTGGGGGGATGGGCTAGATGGGTGATGAGTACTAAGGAGGGCACTTGTGTTGAGCACTGGGTATTGTATGTAAGTGATACATCACTGAATTCTACTCCTGAAATGAATAATGTACTGTATGTTAACAGATTAGAATTTAAATAAAAATTTGAAAAGAAAAAACAATAAAAAAATAAATTTAAAAATATGTGATAAGCACATGTATGTCATTCCCTATCTCACATGTGCTAGGTAAATGTAAAATTAAATTGAGTAAGTGATGCTATTGCAAAGCCAGGTACTTTAGAACCACTTTTAAGAAGTACTGGGAGCCTCTTAATTGCAGAAAATGGGACTTTTAAAAGATTCTATTTTGGAAATTTTGCACATAATTGTTAGTTAGAAACATATGTTCTTGTTTGTCCAGGCAGGAAGTTAAGATGAGTGGTGGGGAACAGAAAAGGGAGGGAGGTTTCATTATTTGACCTTTTGCATCTTTTTAAAACCTATGCACAATTTAAATTAATTGCCTGGTTTTGATGAAATTAAAATTAAAAAAAGAGACAAACATTCTGCATTTTTTTTTTGTTTTCTGATATAATATGGAAACATTTGGCATAAGTAGAATTTACTGCAGTTCAAATCAACTCTTTATTTTTGTTACATATTTAGCCCTAATATGTTTCTAACCTCTCAGAGGTGGCGATGATTATAATTCACACTGGGGAAAAGATAGGGTTCTAATCTAAGTTATTTAATAAGAGGACGTGAATAGCCATTCTTTTATTTAACATTCTTTAATTGTGCCACTATTGCCATAAATACCATTAATGAATAAAAATGAAGACTGTTTTAGTGCCAGAAGTGTATATATCCTTCCTAACTAGGAAAATCAGATGAATATTGCTTTTAAAATTTAAAATAGTAAAAAGCAATATTGTCCTTTCCCCACAATTATTTTATGTGTTCATTTATCATTCATTTATATATTTCCACATTTTAAAATAACAAGGTTTAAGCTGAACACAACTGGAGATATTTTAACTTTTTGGCATTTGCACATAACCTTGCTTTTGTTTGAATGGCTAACGACAATTTTATCAAAATTAAGCACTGTAGGCATTAAATATTATATTTAATTTGCTAACTGAAAGAACTAAAGCATTTAAAAAAATAATCTCAAACATCTAGAAGTGTGTCTTCTATTCTAGTGCTAGGAGAATATTTTGTCACTTATTTTGTTTCTCAAGTCAGCAAAGGCTATTATGAGGCTGCCCATAATTTGTGATTAATCCGGGGGACTAGTAGTGTCATGGCATCTCTAGAATTATGCTGTAATGCAATTTCTGCATTTGTCTCCGCTTGTGAAAATGAGGTCCTCTGCCTCATAAAGCATGCTTGAGGGTCTAGAGTGGAGGAGAGAATTGAGAGGAACGTTGGATATTTGCCCTTTATAATTTTTTATCTACATAGATTGAAAACACATATTTCTTATTGCTGCTAACATTTACTTTCAATACTCTTAACTTTTAAGGTTAAAGTACGCATAGGAGTTATTGAAGACTGCCATACTTTCTAGATAAGAAGTGGTACATGTAGCTGAAAAATTATACTGACAATGCGTAGTCGTGGAGTGTTTCTTTTTAGACTTGTTCCACTTTGATTTACTGCTCCCTATATGACTCCTTTAGATCAATTGCTCTGAGAGGACCCATGGGTAATGAAAAGTTTAAGTTCATTGCGAATTCTCTGAACAAAGACTTAAAAGCTGAGATGTTGACATAGTGGCACAGCATGTGGTATCTATTTCTCGATGCCATAATAAAGTTGTGAAAGGTCAGGTGAGACAGGTCCCATAATGTCAACCTTTCGCATCAAATGAATTATATATTTATAGAAAAAAAATCTTTTTTCTGAGTTTACTTTGTGAAACTGCCTCAAATGGAAGTGACTTACAATTTATAGGTACATCGTTGATTTTTGCAGTTGCACGTGGGTGAGCACCTCATATTTCTAACACGTTTGTTTCTGAAAGGGTACTACACGTGTGTGGAAGTCATCTTCACCCTGAGGAGACAGGTCGGGTTTTACATGATGGGTGTCTACGCCCCCACCCTGCTGATAGTGGTTCTCTCCTGGCTTTCCTTCTGGATCAATCCGGACGCAAGCGCTGCCAGAGTGCCCCTGGGTAAAGCGTTCTGTGCTTCTCTCTCGATGTCTGACGTGGGTTATGTCCTTGCCTAACTGTGTAATCAACTATTTTCAAACAGAACTGTAGAATTGAAGGCAACCTTTTTCTTTTCTTTTTTTAGGCTGCCTTCAAAACTTGACATTGCACTGTATTTTCTCAGTGTTTATGCAGTCAATAATTAAACTAAGCTTTTTTCTTCTTTCATGTCTTTGGGTATTTTAAACAGCTGATCTGTCCAACTTTGACTCTTGTGAAATAATTATTAAGAAGTGATTTCCACAGGTAACTAAAGTCTAAAAGCCGCAATAGTGCCAGACTTAAAAACAAAACTATACTGATGGGAATCTTTCTCAGTGATATTTTATACTATCTCATGCTCTTCACTGGGGAATATGTGGTACAATTTATCTTTTTAAAAGTGACTTTGCATCATTTTCTTTTTTTTTTAAGTTTTTTTTAAGGTTTAGTTTTGAGAGACAGAGAGACAGAGACAGAGAAGCAGAGAGAGAGGGAGACACAGAATCCGAAGCAGGCTCCAGGCTCTGAGCTGTCAGCACAAAGCCTGATGTGGGGCTCGAACCCATGAAACATGAGATCGTGACCTGAGCTGACGTTGGACACTTAACCAGCTGAGCCACCCAGGCGCCCCATCTTTGCATCATTTTCTTAAACATCGGATATTGTGTGCTGTATCATCAGGAGTGGCTAGGGAGAAGAAGAGCTGGTTATCTATGCTCTCTTATTTGTTATTTTTAATGCTCTGTCACATAGAAACATCATTAGCCAGTCTTAAAATTGTGTCTGTATAGGGGTGAAAAAGTCTTTGCTTTGTGAAGTAATCAAGAGCCCTACTAGTGGGTGAAGTGAATAATCTTGAAAATAAGGATTTTGTTACAACAAATTTTGATTGTTTGGAATGTTTTAAAATGTTTCATTTCCGTGTGTGTGTGTGTGTGTGTGTGTGTGTGTGTGTGTTCTCTGACTTTCACCTGGAACTTATATAGGTAGGGCTGTGGTATATCTGACCTCTTGGTGACTGATTGCTTGCAGCATTTTTTTTATTTCCATCAAAAAGGCTTTGTGCAAATCTCCCCTCAGACTTGCTAGGGGAATTAAATGAAATACAGATTTTAAAGAGTAGAAAACCAGGAAAGAAGCAATGAAAATGACAGTTTTACTTGAATAAGACATTTGGTGATTTACATTTAATAAAAGCCACAGAGACCAAATCTACATCTTAATGACCAAAAATGTACGAGATTTCATCCTAGCGGTTATGTATGTATAATGAAGACAATGGCAACTCATAGATTAATTCATTTAGGGGATGAGAATTAACTATGTAGTATGTTGTACTGAGAATAAAACTACTGGAAAACTAGATTTGTATTCTTAGACTTGTCAAAAATATCATCCATTTCCCCCAAGTAGTCAATTTTTTGCTTATTAAAAATATCTTACTCTTATGCACCAATATAAATTGAAACGTCAGACTTTCAAGAGTACTCTGGAGACACTTAAATCCCTGATATGTCCTTGAAGGATTTTTCTCTGTAAATCCCCATCTATTGCAGGAGTTCTGACAGAAGGTCCCTGAGCTGTCCACTTAATGTCCAGTAGACCTGTTGTATGGAGCAGAAGTATTTCATGGTTGAAAGTCAGTCCCTCGAGTTCAACTTGGATTTCAATTCCTGCTCTCTGTCTAAATTGTGACAATTTAGATAACAAACAGATCTAACCTCTTTAAACATACTCTGTTGAAATGTCAACAGGTATCAAAAAATACTCAAGGGGTTTTTGGAGAACTGAAAATATGAGTGTAAAGTGCTTATTACACATTCAGGAGTTAATAATATGCCACATGTATACATTATTTTACACTTTGTAAAGCACGTTTACCCTCTTGATTCATTCTGCAAGTATTTAGTGTGTGCCAACTGTGTACTAAGCAATATTCAAGAAGATGGGCACATAGCTAACAAAGTAAATAGCTAAGAGATAGTTAATAAAATAGATTAAACAAAAGAAAACCTCTAAGCCTCAATGAGTATGTATTTTTTTGGAGAGAAACAGACATCAAATAAGTACAATATATGATATATAAGACGGTGACGTATAACTTCCAGTTATAAAACAAGTCATGGAAATGGAAAGTACAAAATAGGGGATATAGTCAATTATATTGTAATAACAGGGTGTGGTGACAGATGATGACTGTACGTAATTATGGTGAGCACTGGGCAGTGTATAGAATTGCTGAATCACTCTGTTGTACACTTGGAACCAATATAACATTGTATGTCAACTACACTTCAATTAAAAAAAAAAAATCCTAACGTCCGGGAATGTAGAAAGATAGTGACATAAGGACAGAGTGTTCAGGGACAGCAGCCTGCTTGTAGGGAACTGTTGAAAGAGAAGTGATATTGGGTAAAGATGTGTTGGAGGTAAAGAAATAAATCACGGTGGATATCTAGGAAAGAATGGGCTGGGTTAGTGATCATCAAGGCCAGCATTCCTATGGCTGGAGCACGTGTGGAGTACTTTGGGAACACCAAGGAAGCCAGTGTGGCTGGATCAGAATAAGTGAAAGGGTGATGTCAGAAAGACAGCAAAAGGGAGGAGATGTGTAATATGTCCTAAGGCGTTCTGATTATTTTGGCTTTTATTCAAAGTGAAATGGGAAGCCCTTGAGGGCTTTTCCCTCAGGATGTGCTTTAAATTTTAACAGATCTCAGGGCACCTGGGTGGCTCATTCAGTTGAGCATCAGACTTGATTTCAGCTCAGGTCATGATCCCAGGGTCGTGGGATTGAGCTCCCCCATGTCGGGCTCTGCACTGAGCATGGAGCTTGCTTGAAATTCTCTCTGCCTCCCCCCAAATCAATAAATAAAAATAAGAAAATAAATAAATAAATTTTAACAAATTCTCCTTGCCTCTTTGTTTAGAACCCACTAAAATGGGGCATGGGTGGGGGCAAGGAAATCAGTTAAGAAGCTATTTTAGGGGCGCCTGGGTGGCTCGGTCGGTTGGGAGTCCGACTTCAGCTCAGTTCATGATCTCACGGTCCGTGAGTTCGAGCCCCGCATCGGGCTCTGTGCTGACAGCTCAGAGCCTGGGGCCTGTTTCGGATTCTGTGTCTCCCTCTCTCTCTGACCCTCCCCCATTCATGCTCTGTCTCCCTCTGTCTCAAAAATAAATAAACGTTAAAAAAAATTTTTTTAAAAAGAAGCTATTTTATTAATCTAAGTGAAATGATCACGGTATGAGCCAGAGGGTAGAGATGCTCATAATAAATGATGGATATGGTAGAGATAAAGAGATGTGTAGATGTGTTGTATGTAGGATTTAAGAAAGTAGAATCGAAGCTGACTTCAAAGGGTTTTTGGTTTTGTATTTGTTTTTTGTTTGTCTGTTTGAGAAACTAGAGGGATGAAATTACCACTTAGTGACATGGGAAAAGCTGCATGTAAAAGAGGTTTGAGAAGGTGGGAAGATGAGGAGCTTGGTTTTGGACATGTTAAGTTTGAGATCTCTTTTAGGTAGAGGTATCAGATAGTTGGCTATTCAAGTATGGAGTTTTTAAGAGAGATCAAGCCTGGAGGTAAGAACTTTAGATTTGTAAGAACATAGATGGTCTTTAACGTGAGGAGACTGGAGTGCAGGTGGACGTGTAAAGGTTAAACCCTTGAGACTGAGAAGATGAGCAACAACCAGTATGATGTTGGAGCCAAACGGGGAAAGCATTTCTAGGTTAAAGGAGTGCTCAGTCAAGCTGCTTGCCAATCAAGTAAGTTTGGGGCTAACTATTGTCATTGGATTCATTAACCTGGAGAAGTCACTGGTGTCTGTGATAAGAACAGTTTCTGTAGAGTGAACAGAGGAAAGCTTGATTGGAGTGACTTCAAGAGAGAACAGTGGCATCTAGGGAGGAACTAGAGGCATCCAGTAGAAACAACACGCTGGAGATTGTCAGCTGTAAAAAGAAAAAGAGAATGGGGAAATAGCTGGGGTGGGAATAGGAGTTGAGAGGGTTTCTGGTTTTTGTTTTGAAGACGGACAAAATCTTAGCATGTTTATATTTAGAGGAAAACAACCAATAACAAAGGAAAAAAATGAGAGATGGAAAAAGTGCAGGAGCAGAATTTGAGAAGTGAGAGGGGATGAGACCAGGTAGACAGATTGGCCTTTTCGAGGACAAAGTGGATTGGTCCCAGGGATCAGCAAACTCTTCCTGTGAAGGGCCAGATAGTAAATACTCTATGTTTGTGGGCCATATGGTTTTTGGTGCAACTCCTAAATCTGTTGTTGTAGCATTAAAGGCAGCCTTAGGCAATACATAATTGAATGGGTGTCCTATGAATCAGTTTACTAATCCTTGGTCTTCAATATAAGGAGGGAAGGCAGAGTATATAGGTATAGACAGAGATAGGTAAGTAGACATGGTAGAGGGGGCTTGTGAATGATTTTGTTTTCTCAGTAAAATAGGAAGAAAGGTCACAAGTTGCAAGTGAGATAGGATAGACTGTTGTGAGTTTGAAGAGAGAAGGTAGTGAATGGACAAGGGACATATACAATGCTTGCTGTGATTATGGGCTTCCTGAGGTTAGTGATTATAAATTTCAACTAAGATCATTCAGTATGTTGGGATGATTATCTCTAGCCACACCCACTAAAAGAAAACTAGAGGATAGGAATATATTTGTTTTTGAGATGTATCCATGTTGTTGCTCATGTTTATATTTGACTCCGTATAATTGTTGGGCAGTATTTCATAGTTTATTTTTCCACTCCACAGTTGATGGACATTTAGATCATTTCCAGGTTTGGGTTATTATAAATAACCCAAATATTGTTGTCAATAATTGTGTACAAGTCTCTGTATGGACATATGTTTTTATTACTCTTGGGTAAATACCCAGGAATAAGATTTCTGGATTTTAAAGTAAAACTATGTTTTACTTTTTGAAAAACTTTTATTTTTACTAAGTTTTTAATTTCAATTCCAGTATAGTTAATGTACAGTGTTATATTAGTTTCATATGTACAGTATAGTGTTTCAACAATTCTATATATTACTCAATGCTCATCATGAGTGTACTCTTTAATCCCCATCACCTGTTTCACGCCCCCCCCCCCCCGCCCCGCCACCTGCCCTCTGGTAACCATCAGTTTTTTCTCTATAGTTAAGAGTCTGTTTCTTGGTTTGCTTTTCTCTCTTTCTCCCTCCTTTTGTTTTTTTTTCCTTTTGCTCATTTGTTTTGTTTCTTAAATTCCTCATATGAGTGAAATAATGTGATGTCTTTCTCTGACTGACTTATTTCACTTAGCATTATACTGTCTATCTCTAGCTCCATCCATGTTGTTGCAAATGATGATTTCATTCTTTTTATGGCTGAATAATATTCCATGGCATGTATATATGTGATATATATATATGTATAGTATGTTTGTGTATGTGTGTGTGTGTGTGTGTGTGTGTGTGTGTGTATGTGTACAGAGGTGCATGCATTCCTTTGAATTAGTGTTTTTTAAATTTTGGGGTAAATACTCAGTGGTAGTTCTATTTTTAACTTTTTGAGGAACCTCCATACTCTTTTCCACAGTAGCTGTACCAGTTTTCATTCCCACCAACAATGTACAAGGGTTGTTTTCCCCTACATTTTCCCTAACACTTATTGTTTCTTGTGTTGTTGATTTTAGCCATGCTGACAGGTGTGAGGTGATATCAAGATACACTTACTTTTATAAAATACTGAGATACTATTTCTCAAAAAGATGGTACCATTTTGCATTCTTACCAGTTGCTTCAAATACTCCCCAACATTTAATTTTCTTACCTCATTGTGGTATTTCTACTGTAATGTTGAATAGAATTGTTGACAATTGTTCTTCCTGATTCTAGTAGAAATAACAGCCATTCACTATTAAGTGTGATAGTAGCTGTAGATTTTTTGTAGATGTCTTAACTGAATTGAGTAGATTTCCTTTGCTTCCTAGTTGGCTGAGTGTTGTTTTTTTTTATCACGTATGATAAAATTTCATTGAATTTAAATTTGATTGAATTTTGCCAAATTCTTTTTCTGCATATACTTAAATATTTAGATGGGTTTTCTTCTTTATTTTGGTGAATTATATTCATTGATTTCTAGATGTTACATGAGTTGCAAGAATTATTAGCACAAAATATTTTCATAATATTCCCTTATTCTTTTAATGTCTGGTTATTAGTGGTATGTCAGATTTAATTCTTGATATTGTTAAATTGTGAATTCTCTTTTTCCTGATTATTCTAGCTGAAGGCTTATTTTTTTGATATTTTTAAAATATCAGTAACTATTTCATTTATTTTTTTCTATTTTCCTTTTGGTTGATTTTTAGCTCTTTATTAATTTCTTTTTAATTACTTTGCATTTAATTCGATCTCTCTTTGATGCTTAAAGTGAAAACTCAGATAATTGATTTTAAATATTTTTTTCTTTTTAAACAGGAGCACTTAAAGTTATAAATAGATATATTCTTTCAGTTAAAAATGTTTTCTAATTTACCTTGTGATTTCTTCATTGGCCCATGGATTCTGTTTGATTTCCAAATATTTACTTTTAATAAGTACCTGATAATGATTTTAATTTTATTTAAATGCTTTTTGATTTTGTCAGAGAATATGATTTCAAACTTTTTGTTTATTCAGACTTTTTTTTTTATGGCCTAGCCTAACATGTATCTCCTGGTAACCATACCACATTCCCTTGCAAAGTATATTTGTCACTGTTGGATGTAGTGTTCTGTAAATATCAAGTTGTTTGATAGTACTGTTGAAATCTTTTATGCCTTTTGTCTAGTTATTTTTACAGCTATTGTTGAGAGAGTTGTTAAAAATCTCCAACTATATAAAATTATGCTGTAGGTATTTAGAAGCTCTGTTACTAAACCTATACATATTTATAATTTTATCTAAAAGAGAAATAATATTACTTTAATGTACTACTTAATATATCATATTACTTTAATAAAAAGATATTCCATGCAAATGGAAACAAAAAGAAAGCTAGAGAAGCTATACTTATATAAACAAAATAGACTTTAAATACAGACTGTAATGAGACTAAGAAAGGCATTACACAATGATAAAGAGGTCAATCCAACAAGATGATATAATTTTTACAAATATTTATGCACCCAACATGGAAGAACCTAAATTAATAAAGCAAATATTCCCAGACCTAAAGGAAGAAATAGACAGCAATCCATAATAGTAGGGGACTTTAATCCCCCCCCCATTTACACCAATGCCTAGATTACTCCAACAGAAAATCAATAAACATCAGTCTTAAATGGCACATTAGAGCATATGTACGTAACAGCTACTTACAGAATATTCAATCTAAGAGCAACAGAATACATATTCTTCTCAAGTGTACATAGAACAATTTTCAAGATAGATCATATGTTAGGCCACAAAACAAGTTTTAATAAATTTAAGAGGATTGAAATCACATCAAGCAGTTTTCCAAACCACAGCAATATGAAACTAGAAATTAATTACACTAAGAAAACTGGAAATTTTCGCATGTTTCTGGAGATTAAACAACATACACCTACACAACCAGAGGATCAAAAATAGAAATCAAAAGAGAAATTAAAAAATACCTTGAGACAAATGAAAATGAAAATGTAACATTCCAAAATTTATAGATGCAGCAAATGCAGTTTTAAGAGGGAAGTCTATAGTAATAAATGCCTACCTCAGGAAACAAGAGAAGTCTCATATAACAACCTAACTTTATATCTGAAAGAACTAGGAAAAGAAGAACAAATGAAGTCCAAACTAAGTTGAAGGCAGGAAATAAAAATTATAGTAGGAAAAAATGGAGACTAACAGGCAATAGAAAAGATCAATGAAACTAAGAGCTGACTCTTTGAAAACATAAACAAAATTGACACACCCTTAATTAGACTCACCAAGAAAAAAAAAAGAGAGAAAACTCAAATCAATAAAATCAGGAAAGAAAGAGGAGACATTACAACTAATATCAGGGGATACAAAGAAATCCCAAGGGACTCTTAGGAATAATTATATACCAACAAATGGACAACTGAGGCAAAATGGATAAATCCCTAGAACTATACAACCTACCAAGCCTGAATCATGATGAAATAGCAAATTTGAACAGATAACAAAAATTACCAGTAAGGAGATTGAATCAGTAATCAGAAACCTCTCAACAAACAAAAGCTCCAGACCAGACACATCACTGGTGAATTCTACCAAACATTAAAGAAGAATTAATATCATTTTTTTCTCAAACTCTTCCAAACAATAGAAGAAGGAAGAACTCCTCTAAACGTATTTTACAAGGTCAGCGTTACTCTGATACCAAAATCAGACAAGAATACCACACACAAAAAAATAAAATTACAGGCCAATATCCCTGATCAATATACCTGCAGAAATCCTCAACCAAATATTAGCAGACCTGTTTCAAAAATACATTAAAAAGATCATACACAATGATCAAGTGGAATTTATTCCAGGGATGAAAGAATGGTTCAACATCTGTAAATCAATGTGTGATATACCACATTAACAAAATGAATGATAAAACTCCTATGATTATCTCAATAGATGCAGAAAAAGCATTTGATACATTTAACATCCACTTATAATAAAAATCTTGTAAGAAGGTGGATATAGAGAGAATGTACCTCAACATAATAAAAGCCATATGTGACAAGCCCACAGCCAACATTATACTCAACAGTACCCTAAGATCAGAAACAAGACAAGGATGGCCACTCTTGCTATTTTTATTTAACATAGTATTGGAAATACTAGTCAGAGTCATTAGGCAAGAAAAAGAAATAAAAATCAGCCAAAATGGAAAGGAAGAAGAACTGTCATTATTTATAGATGACATATTATATTCAGAAAACTGTAAAGACTCTATCAAAATACTGCTAGAACTAATAAGTGAATTCAGTGAAGTTTCAAGATAGTCTGTTGTTTCTTTACACTAATTATGAACTATCAGAGAAATTAAGAAAGCAATCCTAGTTACAATTGCATTGAAAGCATAAAATACTTAGGAATAAATTTAACCAAGAATGTGAAACAGCTATATGAAAACTGTAAGTCATTAATGAAGTAAATTGAAGACAGTGCAGATAAAGAAAAATATATTACATACCCATGGATTTGAAGATTAATATTGTTAAAATGTCTATACTACTCCAAGCAATATCCAAATTCAGTGGAATCTCTATCAAGATTACAATAGTATTTTTCACAGAAATAGAATAATCCTAAAATTTTTGTGTGGACACTAAAGATCCCAAATCTTGAGAAAGCAAAGCAAAGGTGGAGGCAGTATTTCAAACTATACTACAAAGCTGTAGCAATTAGAACAGTGTGGTAAAAAAGAGACACATAGTTCAGTGAAACAATAGGGACCTCAGAAATAAACCCATATATATGTGTGTATATATATATATATATATATATATATATATATATATATATCAATTAATTTATGACAGGTGAGCCAAGAATGTATAATTGGAAAAGGGCAGTCTCTTCAATAGTGTTTGGAAAATTGGACAATCACCTGCCAAAGAATGAAACTGAACCATTATCTTATACCCTACACAAAAATTAACTCAAAGGGGATTAAAGACTTGAATATAAGACTTGAAACCATAAATCTCCTGGAAAATAACAGGTGATAAGCTCTTTGATATAGATCTTGGTCAATCTTGATGATTTTAGCAAAAGCAAAAATAAACAAGTGGGACTATACCAAACTAAAAAACTTCTGCACAGCAAAGGAAACCATCAATAAAATGAAAAAATAATAAACTGAATTGAAGAAAGTAATTGCAAATCATATATCTGATAACAGGCTAATATTGAAAATATGCAGACTCATACGGCTCAAAAACAAAAAGAAAACAAAAAAAAAAGCAGAAAAACCAAAAATAAAAGTCCAGTTAAAAAATGGGCAGCAGACTTGAATAGGCAACATCTAATTGGTCAACAAACACATGAAAAGATGCTAAACATTCTCCCAATCTCATTTGAATTTACCTTTTCCATTGTTAACAAACGTGAAAGCTCCCTCTATGAATTTTAGGTACAGACTTTTGTCTGTAGCTCTTTCTCTGAGTATGGAAGTAATTATTGAAGCAACTTTTTGTAATACTCTTAAGTAAATTATGCATAACACTCCATTTCTCTGGTACATATAGTACTTGAATTGTTGCTAAAAGGGAATTTTTTTTTTAAAAAAAGGAGTTTTTTTAACACGTAACTTTCAGTTGAAGTGTAAAAAGATTAATAATTTAGGTTACAAGGCAGACCTCTAGCAGACCATGCATGCACACATTCTTTCTTATACTCTGATCATCTAGAACAGTGTTCAGGGATTATAAGGACCTCTTACAGAAATGTCAAAAAGGTTTTTTTGGATTCTCACATGATATTAATAATAGCTTTCCTTTTCATATCCTTAGAGTAAAATGTTATGAAATGATAACATGCTAATATAATTTAGTAGTACTTCTAAATTAATTTTCATCTTATTAATCACAATTCCCCATGTATGAATTTGATAGTTTATTGCAGTATGAGATAAAAATTATTTGTAGTTTAGACAGGTATGTAAACACTTGCAGTTTACTCCTTGACCTCTACTGGTTCATGACATTTGTTATTATACTAGCATTATACTCTCTAGCTCCATCCTTCTTGCTGCAAATGGCAAGATTGGCATTGTTTTATGGCTGAGTAAAGTTACATTGTATGTATATGCACTTCATCTTTAACGATTCATCTATCGTTGAACACTTGGTAGGCTTTCGTATCTTGGCTATTGTAAATAATGCTGCAATAAACATAGGGATGCATATATCTTTTCAAATTAGAGTTTTCATTTTCTTTGGGTAGATGCCCAGTAGTGAAATTTCTTTTGATTGGTTTATAATTATTAAAATTCAGACAAAATTTCACTATGCATTATTTAACAGTGAAGTAATTTTATTTGAAGACTATGTTAAGTGAATGGTATAATACTTGTCCAAAGAAATATTATTTGCTCAGATTTCTTATTTTAGGATTAAAAAAGCAAATGGATATTTTCTAATTTTAATATGATTTCCTGAAGAGAAGGCATACAGTGATGTTCACATTTTTCTCCATTTCTATTCTTTCATCTCTGAAATGATAAAAATCTTAATAGAATTGACCATCATGGTTTCTAACTTAATATCTGGAATTATAAATTCCTCCCTCCTCTCCCCAGAAAACCCTTAATGCCATATTCTTCCTTTAAAAGGACAGTCCCTTCTCTGTTTCTTTGGTCTCCTTTCTTTGACATTCCAGCATCTTTTCCTCACAAGGTTTTCTGCATTTTCAAAATGACCTCCATCTGAATAATATTGGCTAATCTTTTCTTTTACAACATTCTCAAGTGTATCATGCTCTTGTCATGGTCATCGGTTTTATGCTTCTTGGCCTTTCTCTAACCCACCTCAGTGTTTTCATACCAAAGTCATTTCTTTCCTATGTCTCCTCTTCCCATCTTTCATGGGTATTCTTCCAGTTATTCCATTCTTCAGAGCTTTGTCTCAATCTTTTCCTTCTTCCTTTAATCAGTAACCAAGTCTTTTAAAATGTCTTGTCAAAATCCTTTTGCATCAGTTCTGTGCTTTGTTTCTGCAGCTACTATTTTTTTTCCTTTCTTAGTCTGTTGTATATATCCCTACCAGAATAATGTTACTCAGCATTCTTTTGGTAATGTCATTTCTCTTCCCCAAATTTAAAGTTTCTTAATATTTTCTACCAGGTATGGTAAATTCATTATAGGGCTTTCAGGACCCTTAAAATCTGCCATTATTCTCCATTTTCTCATGAAGTTTCTGATATATCAGGAAATTTTCAGGTATACTACTGAGTTTACAACAATTTGATATATCTATCCTGTGTTATTGATGAAAGTGAAATGCTATGGAAACACAGAGAATGGTGTGTCAATATATTCTATTTCAAGGAATTAAGTAAGGTTGTTTTTGATTGCTAGATTGACATACAGCCTTTGATTAAAAATAGAAAAATTGACTTGGAAATATGACTTGTTAAATTAATGCCCATAGGTATAACTAATTGCAGTTTCGGGCAACAAGTGATAAGATCTTGGTTTTTATGTTAGTTTCCACTTCCGGGTTAGAAACATTAAGACCTATATTAACTTTTAAGATGTAGTCTCTATTAATTAGTTCTTAGTTTTCCTCAGGACCAAGGGTAATTAATATAACTGTCAAGTCTTTACATTCTAAGTAATATTGTTTCTATCTGGAGAAGTTACTATATTTTGCTAGAAACTTTTCTTTCTAGTAGAGAATCTCATAGCTCTTCAATACTCACAAAAAAGAGCCGAACAAACTTGACACCTCTCAGGAGACTTTAAAACAGTGCAACTGATGGAATATATTTTTCAGTGTTTTAACTGATTATTAATACTAATATAGTGCTTACCATACTTCCAAGGCGAGAGACAAGAACACCAAGTATATCTTTGTTAGGTTGATCTATTTGTTAATTCTCTGTGGTGGTCAAATCTAAGAATAAAAAGTGCATTTGGCCCCATAAGTGCATAGCCTAGGCAAACCTGTTTTCTACATAATGTGAGCCTCCTTTGACATCATAGAAGACTTTTTCTGACACAGGGTGTCACTGGTAGTCAGTGGGAATGTGGCAAGTGCAAAGAAAAGGAGGGATATAAATTATTGCAATTTTCCTTCTGGATTTTACAATTATTTGGCTTAAATTGATATGTAACTAGTTAACCTTCCACAAATGGCTAATACAGATAGCAGAATATTACTCTTTCCTTGAAAAGCTGAAATCATTTGTTTCCCCTGAAATAATCAGGAATGCTCTATCTTTGTCTTTTCTATTAGATATTTTAAATTGTGAGCCTTATCAGAAAATTGCTTTATATGTTCTATTCTTGTTCAGACTTAGTTGTTCTTGGGGTAAAATGCAGTTCTGTGACTGTCTAAAATAAAGCTGAAAAATGAAATAACTCTAACTAGAGAGCTTTGTGGCTTCCTCCGAGATACTACAAAATAATTTCAGACATCTTTAATATTTAAACCAGATCTAAATTGTGTTTTTACATGTTGGCTTAAATTTCTATTTACTTTTAAATATTAAATATTTACAAACATCTCCAACTACATTAAATAATACTTGCATGAAAAGTATGTCAATATTATTTTTTTCTACCCTTTGAGCTTGAAAGAGATCTGATGAGCATTGGGAGTTAACTGCAGAGGGATATCATCAAAAAGTAATGTTTGCAGAACATTTCACAGGGGTAAGAAGCAACTTTAACTGCTATTTCTATTTCTGTAGGTATCTTCTCAGTACTCAGCTTGGCCTCCGAGTGCACAACCCTTGCTGCTGAACTTCCCAAAGTATCCTACGTGAAGGCCCTTGATGTGTGGCTCATTGCTTGTCTTCTCTTTGGGTTTGCTTCTCTGGTGGAGTATGCTGTCGTGCAGGTGATGTTGAATAACCCCAAACGAGTCGAAGCAGAGAAAGCCAGAATTGCAAAGGCTGAGCAGGCAGATGGAAAAGGTGGAAATGTAAATGCTGCTAAAAAGAATACTGTGAATGGTACAGGGACTCCTGTTCACATTAGCACTTTGCAGGTAAGAATGACACTGGCGAAAGTATTTCCCCCATCCGCTCTGCAGTTCAGGAGAAAGGTACTTTTCTGTGGGTGTGAAGCTTTGATAGAATTGGTGCTCCCTCATTCTTCTCTCACAGATAAAAAGGAACTGAAACACATCGAACCTTTTTTTAAGAGAAATAAAAAATACTAAGGTCAAATACTAATTAATAAAAAGAAATCAACACCTTATCAACTTTCTAGAAGACTTTCCATGGAGTTTAATGAGATGTTTCTTCTTTGATGGGTACCATTGACTGTGGAGATATTGTCAAAGCTACAGACCCTCCTGTTCTTTCTCACCTGATAAGCCTCAAAGGCCAGAGGATTGCTGGAAGCACTGACCTTTTGCCCACTTGGTAGATTTAGGGTAGCCCATGCTCTTGATAAAACCCCCTTCCTTTCCCTATCAAGTTAGAGAGCTCCACACAGAATATGGCCAGCAGGCTACTTACTTACGGGATGCCTGGCCCATGGGAAAACTATACCGTAGTCAGGGATCTGTCCAGCCCAGTGGTGAGTACTTGCAGCAGAATTGGACCTTGCCTTGTCACTTGATCATTGGTCTAAGAGTAATGGTCAGTGCCTTTAGATTCTGGTAAATTCTGGATCAACAGGCTGTTTCATGAATTTAGGATAGGTTTCTACTTACCCCAAAGCTCCCCTGATTGATACCTTCTGTTTGGGATGACCAGTAAACCAGGAGGCTATTGCCATTGAGCTTATTAGCCTGGTACATTCCACAGGAGACTAATAGGTTCACACCATCTTACAACTTTGAAAATCTTGCCTTCTCTGCCTGTATTTTGGCCCAATATTACTCTTTCAGTTTGTTATCTACCATCACACCCCTTACCTAGAATGTTAGACAAGTATGCCAGGTACATATTTGTAGATATGAAAAGTAAACTATTTTTGTGGTGCTGCCTGAAGCTATATTTTTTAGAAAATTTTAATTTCTTGTAAAGTCATTAAACTCATTTTCTGCATCTACAGCCAAGTCTCTGTAGTGTTAGTTGCTACCTTGTGGGAGGGTTTTTAAGGCCTTATGATTCTTTCATACCCTAACTCTCTTTATGATAAATAAAGCTAAACTGTTTGTTAATAAAGAACGATCATGACCTTAGAGAAGTCATATATTTGACATATCTTTTTCCATCCTTTTCCATCCAGCATGTCTAAATCATTATGTTTGAAGTAAGTTTCTGGTCGACAACATATATAGTTGATTTATGATTTTGAACCTCTCCACCACTCTCATGTTTTAATTGGTATGTTTAGATGATATGATTTAATCTAAGTAGTGATATGTTAGGACTTCAGTCTATTGTTTTATGTTTTCTTTTCTGCTTATCCCATTTTTTATCTCCCTCTTTTCTGTTTCTTGCTTTCATGAAGGTTACTTAAACATTTTTGAGAATGACATTTTGTGAGTTTTCTACATTGTGTTTGAAAGTGTGTCTCTTTATCCATCTTGTTTAGTGATTGTCCTAGGTACTAATTATATGTACATAACTTATCAAAGTCTGCTGGTGTCATTATTTTACCAGTTTGTGTGATGTGTAAAAATATTACATCCTTTAATGTCACTTTAACTTTCTATTTATGATAGACTTGTAAATATTTCTGAGAATCTAATTAGAAAGCATTCTACTTTTTATTTCACCATCGAATATACTTTAGGAAACTGCAAGGGAGAAGGAAACCTTATTGCATTTATGCATATTTTTGCTCACCATGTTCTTTCTTTTACTCTGATATGTCTTTCATTGTTTACTTATAGAGAATTTCCTTTATTCAATATTTTGAGGAGCACTGCTGGTAACATATTCAGCTAGTTTTCCTTCATCTGAGAAAATCTTGATTTCCCCTTTATTTCTAAAGGATATTTTCACTGGGTATAAGATTCTAGGTTGACAATTCTTTTCTTTTAGCATGTAAAAAATATTGTGCCTCCTCCCTCCATCTGGCTTCCATGGCTCCTGATGAGAGCTCCTCTTCATTCATATCGGTTTTCCCCTGAGGGTAAACTCATTTTTGTCTGGCTGCATTCAAGACTTCTTTTGGTCTTTATTATCCTTAAAGTCTGTGTTTTGGTGGGGATTTCTTTGGGTTTATCCTGTTTGGGATTTATTCAGCTTATTTAAAAATGTAGGCTTATGTTTCTTGTCAAATTTGCAGTTTTCGACTGTTATTTTTTTTTTGAGTACCCTTTGCAGACCCACCTTCTTTCTCCTGTCTTTCTGAGCCTCTGATGACGCAACTGTTAAATCCTTTGTTATAGTCCCACAGATCCCTGAGACTCTCCATTTTGTCTAGTGAATTTTTTTCTGTTTTGTTCAGATTGGATAATTTCTTTGGTTATATCTTTTAATTCACTGATTCTTTTTTCTGCCCCTTCCATTTTTTCTGATGAGCTTATCCACTGAGATTTATATTTTGCTGAATGTATTTTTCAGTTACAAAATTTCCATTTGGACTTTCTTTTTGCTGAGATTTTGTATTTCTTTGCTCAGTCTTTCTATTTGTCAGTGCTTTCAAACAAATGTTCATAATACCTGATTGAAATATATATATATTTTTATCATCCATGTTTTAGAACCTCTCTCAGATGATTCTAACACATTTTTCATTTTGGTGTTGTTATCTACAGACTCTGTTTTTTAAAAAATTCAGTTTGAGATCTTCTCCAGTTCTTCGTATTATGAATGGTTTTCTATTGAAACCTGGACATTTTCATAGTTTGTTATGGACTCTGAATCTTATTGAAACTTTCTGTGTTAGATGGCTTTCTCTGGCCCTGTCCTGCTGGGAGAAGGAAGGGTGCTGCTTCAGGACTTCAGTGGAAGTAGAAGTCCAGGGCTTGACACAGTATAGCTGGGGGCTCTTTATTGTTGCAGGGTGGGACTGCTAGTTTTTAATTACCCATGTGGTCTCCACTGATACACAGTGTGTGTGTGGGGGGGGGATGCCCTCATTACCACTTTGTGGTGATAAAATTCCTGCCCCTCAGCTAGGGCTCCTGTGACATCACCTCCAGTGTGGAAGAGGAGAAGCAGTCTGTTTCTGCTGGGTAGGGGTGGAAGTCCATGCTGCCTGCACAGTCTCCTCTGATGCAATGGGGGAAGCAGGGCCTTGTTAGTGGTCTATGGAGATGGGAGTCCTCTCTCCTTAATGGGTCTTCTCTGATACCACTGCGGTGGGAGTGTTGGGCACCTTGTTACAGACTCTAAAGGTGGAAGACTTAGCTCCCCACTCAACCTTTGCTGGCATGGGTGGGGATGGGGTCACCTTTTTGTGTGTGGTGTTTGACTGGACTAGAGAGAACATTGTCTAAAAGTTTTTTGTCTTGGGGCGCATGGATGGCTCAGTTGGTTGAGCATCTGACTCTTGATTTCAGCTCAGGTCATGATCCTAGGGTCATGGAATCAAGCCCCACATTGGACTCTGTCCTGAGTGTGGAGCCTGCTTGAGATTCTCTCTCTCTACCTCTGCCCTTCTCCCTGGCATGCTCTCTCTCTAAAATTAAAAAAAAATAAATAAAAATTAAAAAATAAAGTTTTTTGTCTTGCTAAGCTACTCTTTTCTTTGTCCTTTGGCTAGAGGAATTAGACTTTTATTGGAGCTATTTTTATCTGTACCAATTTCATTTTGAATTTCAGCTCCTTCAGCTTCAAATCTGGGATATATAAGGCGAAAAGGACACTCACCACCATGTTGTTCCATGTGTCTGAAGGTCCACAACTGGAGAATGGTTGTTTCTCCACTGTTCACAGTCTTCTTAGGTTTGTTTTATATAACGTCCAGTATATGTCTACTATATCTTCCCGGGAGCAGAGTTCCCCAATACTCTTTTCAAGTCTCCCAGCATCCTCACTGAACCTGTAGCCTGGCTGCCACACCCTAGTGATTAGACACGTCACTGAGCTACTCTTAACACTTCAGTTATGTGACAGCTGCTCTACCTATTGGACTGTTTCAGACTTACTGCATTCCTGCACCAGGAACACACCTTTTCAGAGAAATATTGGTTCTTTCCCCCAGTATTTTACTTTTACTTTCTGTTATGACCCAAACCACCAAATAGTACCTTGGAAGAGCTCATGGCTGGTTAAGGGTGCTTCAGAACATAAAAAAAAAAAACCAAAAAACCAAAAAAACAAAAAAACTGGTATTTGAAGCATGCTAGCTCCTTGTGAGGAAGTTTGCTTTTCCTTCTAAACATACTTATTTCCCCGTTCCAGAAATGGAAGGAGGAATACTTGAGCCCCCTTTTTTATATGGACATGTCACTATATGGACTCCTTAAATATGTGGTCCTAGCTATCAGTCCCCCAATTTATATCTCCTAGTCTTTTACCACTTTCTCATTTTTCCTACCTCCTAATCCCCCTACCCACTAACTTGAACTCTGGTTAAGTGATCTAGAGAAGAAAACAAAGACGTTCTATGGAATGGGTGCTTGATTTTCAGTAGTGCCACAATCAGCTCCATTTTATGGTATGTCACGGGGTCTGGATAATTGCAGAAATTATCTAGTAATAGGGAACACCAATGTGCAAGGAATTTGGAATCTTAATATATTCGATGCAGTGGGATTGATACAAGAGATTCATTGGAAGCAGATTTTCAGAGTACTATAGAACATATCAAAATTATTTGTGAAAATAGATACAAAGGATAAATAGGATCTAGAACATTAGACTGAATTATTTATTTTTTATCAAAGAATAATTGCTATACAATATTGAATTAGTTTCATATGTACAACATAATGATTTGATACTTATATACACTAGGAAATGTTCAGTACAGTAAGGTTTGTCACCATCTCTCACCTTACAAAATTGTTACAAAATTATTGACTTTATTCCCTATGCTGAAATTTACCTGTTGTGTATCACTTATTTTTATAAATAGAAGATTGTATCTTTTAATTCCTTTTACCTATTTCATCCATCCTCCTGCCCCCCTCCTCCAACAACCATCAGTTTGTACTCTGTATCTATGAGTCTGTTTGTCTTGTTTTGTTTGCTTGTTTGTTTTGCTTTTAACTCCAAATATAAGTGAAATCATACAGTATTTACCTTTTACTGACTTATTTCACTTAGCATAATACTCTCTAGGTCTCCCAATGTGGTCACAAATGACAAGATTTCATTCTTTCTTGTGGTTGAGTAATACTCCATTGTATGTATTTACCACATCTTCTTTATCCATTCATCTATCAGTGGACACCTACGTGCTTCTATACCTTGGCTATTGTAAATAATGCTGCAATTAACATATTGGGGTACATATGTCTTTTTGAATTGGTGTTTTCATTTTCTTCAGATAAAACCCAGGAGCAGAATTGCAGGATGAAATGGTGGCTCTCTTTTTAATTTTTTTCGGGAACCTCCACACTACTTTCCAGTTTACATTTCCACCAATAGTGCACAAGGATTGCCTTCTGTGTACATCCTCACCAACACTTGTTACTTATTATCTTTTTGATAGTAGCCATTCTGACTGATGTTGTATGATAACTCATTGTGTTTTTGATTTGCATTTTCCTGATTGTTAGTGATGTGGAGCATCTTTTCATGTGCCTGCTGATTATCTGCATATATTCTCTGGAAAAGTATCTATTCAGGTCGTCTGCCCAGTTTTTAACTGGATTGTTTTATTTTGTTTTTGATATTGAGTTATATGAGTTCTGATGTGAATGTTAGCACATTTGATATTGTCCCAAAGATCCCTTAAATTATCCTACGTTTTAAAATCCTTTTTTCTTTTCGCGTTCAGTTTGGGTTATTTTCACTATCTTGTCCTCTAGATTGTTGATCTATTATTCTATATCATATAATCTGCTGTTTATTCTCTCTGATGTATTTATCATTTCTGTTATTGCATTCTTCAGCTCTGGTTGGTACCTTCTTATATTTTCCAGCTTTGTTAAAGTTCTCACTGTGTTCATCCTTTCTTCTCCTGAGTTTGATAGGCATTTTTATGACCATTACTATGAACTCTTTATCAAGTAGATTGCTTTGCTCCATTCATTTAGGTCTTTTTCTGAGGTTTTGTCTTGTTCTTTTATTTAGAACATATTCCTCTGTCTCTTCATTTGCCTGACTTTCTCTATATGTATTGGGTAGTTCAGATCCTTTTCCTAGTCTTGAAGGAGTAACTTTATGTAGAAGTTCTCCTGTGGGGCCCAGAAGTGCAATTCCCCCTGGTCTCCAGAACAAGGTTGCTCCAGGAATGTCCCCTGTGTAGTCTGTGTGCACTCTCCTGTTGTGGTGGGGAAATGACTGCTGTGGGTACATGATAGGTGGGAGTGGCCCTGGACCAGCTGGCTGCGATGCCTGGCTGTCATTGCTGCAGATGCACTGGTGGGTAGGGTTATTATGCTGTTGGCTGTAAGGCCTAGACAAGGCCCAGGCTTGTTTGACACTCTTGGTGGATCATGCCCTCTGACATTAGCAGTCTAAAGGGAAAATCCAAAATGGTGCTCCCCAGTGCCAAAATCAGTATGGCAGAACAAGATAGTAAAAATGGCTGCCTCCAGTGTCTCAGTTCCTGGAGAGAGAGAGGCCCAGCTTTCTCCTGACTCTCTAGTGGGTGCATTAGTAAGGAGGCCTCCTTCACCTATAGATACGCACTTTTTGATCGTGTTTCTTGCACTGCTTTCCATGTCAAGTGAGCCAGCACATGAGCTTTTTAAAAGTGGGTTATTCTGTCACTATAGTTTCATAGTTTTCCTGAATATATTCCTTGTAACTTTCCAGAGTTGGGTATTTTGGGGGCTCCTCTCTCCTGTGCAGAATCTAAGGGGTAATGTGCCTTACATGGAGTTCCAATCTTTCACTCCTCAGGGTAAATAAACTTCTGTATCTTTGAGATCCCTCCGATCCATGGAGTGCTGCACCTCGGGTGTGTTTTTTTCCTCAGCGAGACAGTGTCTGTGCCTCTTCTACCCATTTTGTTGTTCCTTGTTGCAGAGGCTCTGTTCATCCAGCTTCTCAATCCCCTTCATTGCACTGCTTTCCATGTCACGTGAGTCAGCACCTGAGCTTCTCACTCCAGTTTCTCAATCCCCTTCAGAGGGAATTATTCCATATGCAGTTATGGATTTGTTCTGTCCATGGGAGGGGTGAGTTCAGGATCTTCTATGCCATCTTGAACTCTCCCCCAGAATTATATTATTTAAATTTTAGTCTTCAGGCATTAAAATAATTTCCCAATGAAGAAAACTTCATCATATTTAAGAACTTCTGTATTTCAATTCTCTATGTTTGGGTTGCCAATAGAAACGCACGTGTCTTAATTCTGAACCTGCTACATTCTGAGTGATGCTTAGGGAGTTTAAAAGTTGGCCAGAAATTTTTATCTCCAGAAATAAATGTAAATTACTCTCATTGCTTACAGGCCAAATGCAATTTCTTTAAAAAAAAATAATCTTTATTTATATAAGAGAGAGAGAGAGTGCAAGTGGGGGACAGGGACAGAGAGAGAGGGAGACAGGATCTGAAGCAGGCTCCAGGCTCTGAGCTGTCAGCACAGAGCCCAGTGCAGGGCTTGAACCCATGAACCGTGAGATCAAGACCTGAGCCTAAATTGGACGCTTAACCAACTGAGCCACCCAGGCGCCCCCAAATGCAATTTCTAAATCGAACATTGGACCTGTGTAGTATTTGTACCCTGAGAAAGATTTCAGAATGTGAATGCATCTGAAAATAACTTAGCTTTATATATATATATATATATATATATATATATATATATATATATATATCTCAAACTTAGAGCAAATGTGTAAGCTTGATAAATTCAGTAAGATTGTTACACATTGACACATAAAAGTATGTAAAAAAGAAATTAAAAAATTGTTTCTTTTTTCATTGATGGTTTTCCCGTGAAAAATATAGTTTTTGGTTTCAAAATGCATCTGTTCCAGTGTATTTTGCTTTCAAATCACAAACTTTTGCTAAGTAATTTCAATGAAATTGTTAGCAAAACCCAACTTCGGCTGCTTGCCATTGGAAAGGTAATACTCAAAAGACAGGTGCTGGCCAGAAAGGAAAGAATGCTTTATTTAGGAGTCTGGCAACCTGGGGAGACAGCGGATTGGTGTCCAAGGACCATCTCCAAGGTTCCAGGTTAAGGAGCAGGGTTTTTAAAGGGGAATTCAGGGTAGGAGATTACATATATGTTGATGAAAAGGGCAGGGAAACTTATGACTATTCATGAGGAAAGGTGGAATACACACATTGAGCAAACATACATGCAGCATACATCCCGTGTTCACTTTGGTGGGGGGGACTTAACACCAGAGGAGGAAAAATGCAGCTCCTGGCGTCAGTCAGGAGGTTATTTTACGCCAAGGACAGGGGGCTATGGGCATGTTCCAAGAGCTGGCATAAACTGGAATGGGGTCTTAGGCTCATTATCTGTTAAGGAATGCAGGGCTTTGCTTGTTCATAGGCTGGGACTATATCAGTTGACCTTGAGTTCAAGCCTCTGTAGAAACAGCTAGTGGATTTGTTAGTGGGGTCTGAAAAGACACAATAGCTGATTAGGGAGAAACAATTCTCTAAAAAACAACCTTTAAACTTTCTGCTGGTTTCAGTCTCATTAACACTGTGGGGCATGGTTTCAAAATGATATGTCATTTATTTTTAGACAGCATAGGAATAGTAATTGGAAGCACGGTGAAATTTGGATTATAGGAAATTTTTGATGCTGATATTTAAAATAATACTGTCCTTGCTAAGAACAGGGAAGATATAAAAAAATGTAAGAGCAATGATAGTTTAATCTAGCTTTTAACGTGTTTTTATAATTTTAGCTGCATACATAAATCTGTCATCATACATACATAATTTTCCAGGTAAATTTAGGACTTCCTCAACCATTACAATATTTTGTTTACTAATTTGTTTGTTCACTCGCACATTTCTTTCTTTTAATTCAGCAAAAACAGTGAGGACCTACTGTTGTTAATACCACCCTATTCTCAATGCCTAGTGTGTGCCGTGTACCATTCACAAGAAAGTTGTGAATGAAAGACAAAAATAGTATCCTTGCTTTTGGATTTGATTGAATTAAAAATAAAATCTACTGTTCATGTTTCAATGGGATAGTTGTTTCCTATGGTAATGTTAAATTTTTAAAAATAAGGAATGACTTAAATTTAGTAAAATATATAGAGATTATTCCCTTCTGAACGTATTTTCATCAACTGCAGAAGGTATCTTTATCACCACGAAATCATGCGTAAGTCTTCTGGTCAAGGAATATTGCATAAGGTTATTTGCCTTTAAATGTGTGACTCAAACTGAAAAGGACAACAAAGAAAATCTTAAGGCTTCAGTTTGAAACATTAGTAAGTTATTCTCTGCATCATTTTTTTATTCCTAACAGTTTCATCATCATTTTTGCTACCTCATTTTTGCTACCAGTGATTTTCAAAAGTGACAAGTTTATATGATGAAATTACGACACATATTTATCTGAGAAAAATTGAGAAATTTTAGATTGGAGATTAATATAACTAAGATCACTTTTAATAATGTGTTATGTAGGGTTAGTATCTCATTTATAAGGAGTTTATTGAATCTCTCTTCATGTGATATTATAATTGCTTAAAACATTTTAATAAATTTGTACTTTTATGTACATATTAGATATGATAATTATGTGTGGAGAGTATTAACTAAATAAAAAGTTATGTTTGTATAAAATCTTTGATGAATGGAAAAAGGGGAGAGCAGCCAACTTGTTAATGAATCATGACTTATTTAAGGAATCTGAGGACTTCTTATTTCTTTCTCAGTTGTGTCACATAATTAAAAAATATTTCTGTAGAAGAGGTTCTCTCCATCAGTACACACACACACACACACACACACACACCCCTACTCTTTTCAAATAGAAGAATCTTCAACTATGTTTCTAAAAGAGGTTTTAATGAATAAAATGATTGAAGATTTAGTGTAACCAAATTGAAGCCCTTTGGAGTACTTTTCTATTTTATTATTTTAACATTGAAGAAATTATTCTTCTCTTACTGACATGTTTACTATATTTAAATAAACTCTCTGAATAAATATAACATCCTGTGTCACATTTTGAATAAACTGTGTAGGTAAAATTTTAAAATTATTAAAATTGCTAGCAGAATCTAAGAATATGTTTACGTAAATAAAACAGATTAGAAAATGTGAAGCATTTATGTGTAACTTAGGTTATAATATCATATAAATTTGATTACTTGTTTAGTTATTTATAGATACTAAAACTATACTTAGAGCTATGTAGGCGTGTATAAAATATGACTTAAAGTAAATGTATTTCTCATGTAAATATGCATCTCTTTCTTTGTGAAAAAGTAAAGTCACTGAGAAGAAACATGCTTCTTAAGTCTATTGGCAGAAGCCCGAATACTCCTTTGTTTTGATAAGTGGATTCTAAAGCACAGTTAGTGAATCTAAAACTTTAGATTTCTTTTTTTTTTTTTCTTTTTTTTTTTCCCCAACGTTTTTTATTTATTTTTGGGACAGAGAGAGACAGAGCATGAACGGGGGAGGGGCAGAGAGAGAGGGAGACACAGAATCGGAAACAGGCTCCAGGCTCCGAGCCATCAGCCCAGAGCCCGACGCGGGGCTCGAACCCACAGACCGCAAGATCGTGACCTGGCTGAAGTCGGACGCTTAACCGACTGCGCCACCCAGGCGCCCCTAAAACTTTAGATTTCTTAGAGAATTCTAAAGGGAGAAAGACTGGGATATCTACAGAGTCCCAGAGTTTGCAGATTACTCTGAGAGTCTGAGGATAGTGCAGAGATTTGATATGTAGAGCCTGTTCTCAACCTCTGTTCCAGTGAAGGTAGTCATTTTACTCTTTACAAAAGTTCACTGGTACATACTGAGACCGACTCCTCAGATAGCACTGGAAAATTTGAGCTTTAAGTGCGGGCTTCCTTCTGGCACACTTACACGGAAGGTGTGTGAATGTGAATACGATGAGTCTGTGTATGTGCGTGAGTCTGTCATGGTGGTGGAGCTTAAATGACAAACCGCTTGCTGAAAATAACCTTTTGACATTTCCAATTGGGAAATTTAAGTGGAAGGTCTAAAGGTAAATTTTATATATATAAAATCTATTTTCTATCATATATAATCATTATATTCATAATTCATAATATTCACATATATAATACTCATGTACATAGTCAAATACAGATATTCATATATCTGTATATATGAATATATATGAATATCTGTATATATATATATATATACACACACATATATATATATATATGATTTCCCAAAGTCCTATTTAAATAATTTAGATTTTAGTTGCTACCTTTGCTGTCTTTCTCATTCACCAGCCCCTCTTTTTTGCCAGATATTGTCATAGACACAGTGCATAAATTGGTATGGACTAGACACTAGACCTGTGGTTGCTCCGTCAAAACCAGATACCTCATCAAGACACAATTACTCTTCTAAGCTCAGCTGAGATCTCACAATTGGCAAATTGTAACGGCACATTAGAAAAGCGGTGGGGATCCTCTTTCTTAAGGTTGGCTGCTGGTAGCTAAAACAAAGTCCCATCAAAGCAGGATGGAAATGTGTTTCCATTTGGGCTATTTAATAACAAACATTCTCTAAATATGTTAATATATTGGCACTCCATATCTTTTCTTTCTTGTGTATTTTTGTATAATTATGTTTATAGAAACGTATTTTTTAAACATTCTTACTCAATGGGATTGTACAAATATCTATGTGGTATAAAGTATATAATGATCAAGCTAACACTTGCATACCAGCTGAAAAAATAACATTACCAATACATGTTCATAATTGAAAAAAAAATGGAAATAACCTACATATATAATGACAGGAGATGCATAAACACATTTTGGCTTTTCCACTCAGTGTATCTTAATTATGTGTGCTATCCACCTCTAGACACTGCCATCTGGCTCTGGCCCAGAAAATATGTCTCAGTATTTGTTCAGATAAAGGATAAGGTCCTGCTACCTGAAGTACTTCTAGGAAATAACGTGTTTTACTTCTTAGAATAAGCATAACTTTTACCCAGCCATAACTCAGGGTAAGTAGAATCCATATGTATTATACTAACAAGGCAAAAACTATAGTATACCGACAGTATATATAATGACATAGTTTCCTTTTTCAGTAAAATCAGTAAATATCGATAATGGAGACCCCAAAGGTGAAGCATAGAACTCAGGAGTAAGAACAGTAGGAAATTAAGCAGTAGAGTCAAAAGCTGGCCCTTCTGTGGCCTTTTGTAATATCAGGGCTATCCTAGACACTGGGGTTAGCCTACACCTCTGTTTTTTCTAAGAGCATTTCTGATTGCTAGAGTTCAGTGTAAAATAATTGTTATGTATGTTATGGGGAATGAATTCAGATTTAATAATTCAGAGACCATCAACTGAATAATCTCTATGGCTTATGATCTGCCTGAAATACACACAATTTCTTTAGATTCTCTGAGTGTGGTTGGCTCTTCAAATTTAGTCAACAAATTAGGAATGGATGCCTTTCACCAGTAAATCTTTGGTTCATGGTAGTTGTGACCATCTTTTAGATCTTGTTTGTGAGTGTGGTTTGGAGACAGAGTCTGTCTCATTGAGGAGATAAATGCCTCAGTCATTTATAAACCACCGTCTTTGGAAATAGAATCCATGGGGAAGTCAAAGGTTAGAAATACCAGAAGATTTCTGTAATCCACATATTGTGGTAATGTGGTCTGTGTTATGGTTAAATATTGGATTTTTATTCATTGGTATTTCAGCTGAGAACTCTCACAAGCCTGGGAGCACCTGAGATAAATGTTGGTTTGCGCTTTGATCCTTTGACATAAAATAACCTGTCAAAAGTTTATTCCATGACATAAGCCTTGTTATATGGGCAACATTTTCAAGCCCTAAATGTTCAGGTAACCCGATGGTCTAATCAGTTGCTATTAAATTGTTTTGCCAAACAGAGATAATAGTCAACTGATTAGACCATCAGATTTTTTAAATATCCTTTTGAAGAGATGTTTTATGAATAGAAAAAAATTAAATATACCGTGTCCTTAATTTTTATTCTCAGGTTGGAGAGACAAGATGCAAAAAGGTTTGCACCTCTAAGTCTGACCTGAGGTCTAATGACTTCAGCATTGTTGGAAGCTTACCAAGAGATTTCGAATTATCCAATTATGACTGCTATGGAAAACCTATTGAAGTCAACAATGGGCTTGGGAAATCTCAGGCAAAGAACAACAAGAAGCCGCCCCCTGCCAAACCTGTTATTCCAACAGCAGCTAAGCGAATTGATCTTTACGCAAGAGCATTGTTTCCTTTCTGCTTCTTGTTCTTCAATGTTATATATTGGTCTATATATTTATGATAAATCTTTTTCATTTGTGTAAAATAAAATCCCATGTCATTGTGACCAACCTCATTCATAAATGCCAGTCTGAAAAATTTTGCATTTTCATAGCAATATATTGCATTTTGGATGCCATGTGATTGTAATAAAAATGTGGCACCTAACTTTCGAATGACAGCATGATCTTGTTACGTCTGTGCTCTACTGATGATGTATATATGTATAGCAAACATATTGCTTTAGGAATAAATGAAGGATAAGCATACTCCATACAATAAAATCTAAACCGTTCTCTTCGGTTAGTGTAAATTGCAAATATTTCACATAATTCTGATAATAAAATGATGTGCACGCTGGATCCTGTTATGATGACCACTCTAATGTATGTAGTATTTCAAATGTCCTTCCTTGTAACTTTCAGAGAAAGCCATCTTATTCTTGTATAATTTTAGATGGTACTATCACAGATTAAGCAAAAATTATATTACATATTGTTTAAACTTTGTAAGTAGAAATATATTAACTATAATTATGTGGGCTCTGTGGAGAAATAAAGTTCAAAAAGTTACTAGTTTGTAAAATCAGCTCATTTTAAAGTGTGTCTGTGTTGTCAAAAGGCCAGGTTATGAAACACGGTAAGCATTTTTGAAACAAAGGGACATCTGGATTTACATAAATTCATCCTGAATTCTGGCTTCTGATAAAAATAAAGGATAGATACATTGATTAAATGTTTCTGACAAAATAAATTCTATTTAATCCATCTTAAAGCCTAAATATATTTTCATGGATTTCATTTTGTTGATATAGAATATACAAAATCATTGTGCCTTAAAGAGTCATAAATATTTTAAATTGGAATATAATAATGGATATATGATTCCACATAATTTTTAAGAAACCAAGAGGAAAATACCCTATTAGAAGTAACGAGTTTGAAAAAAAAAATCTTTGAAGGATTTTAGCTTCTTTATTTTATTAAAATGCTTACATATTTTAAAGTAAAACTAAATTTTTTTAATTCATTTCTTTTTTATTTGAATAATTTTGGATTTGTTATAAAACATTTAAAGATTAAGTAGATAATGTCTTTGTCTATGTTAGGCCTTCTAGTTGTATTTTTGTTCTTGCTACAAGTCTAGATTACTTAGATTTATTTACTTTGATCTTCAGTTTGAAAGTAGGCAATTTCTGGTCTATAAGTGTCCTATATCCTAGTGGTATCCACCCAATGTACCTTTTTATTTCTCCATAGTTGAAATTGGAATTATCAGTAATTCATATAACACAAACATAAGACCAAATAAGTATATTTACATTATTTGGAGAGTTCTGTCGCAGATGAGAGTTTATATGGTTAATTCGACAATAAAGTGTGTTTAAATATTGTTTATGCAAATTGCTATGTGTCATTCAATGCTATTTTATTAAAGACTTTAACTTTTAAAAATTTTCACCGATTACCAAATTTTTAAAAAAATAAGGTGTAATCTAATCCTCTGTAGAACTTCAGCACCCCCTAGTTGCAAAAGCCCAGCCATCTGAATAGTTTTAAAATGCCACAAGTAACCCTACTGATGGACTTCAATATCCTGCAAGGACCCAAGGCAGTAACATTTTAATGGAACCATGCTAGGAAGAAAATGCCTTGAGTAAGACTTAAACCATTTACAACTTTTATTTATAAAAATGGCATTTGCTTATAATACATTTTTTATATTTCTGCAAATTTCACTCATATTCAGAAGTTTGATTTAGATATAGAGTTTTAAGTGGGAAATGTACCAAATGGAAGACAGGTTTCATTATACAAGAATTTATTTATTGAAAATAATGTGAATGAATTCCTTTCTGTAATATTTTAGCCTCCTAAGATCAATTTTAATACCAAACTAAATACATAGCCATCTAAGGATTAAGTGTGTATATAGAACTTCAAGTGGAACATTAGACAGTGATCATAACAATGAAGTCCAATTAGTGTCCACTTAACAGTTGTTCTATAATTATTATCTCAAGGACTTAGTCGCTTAACCCCAGGGTAGTTCTGGTCTGTGTCTTTAAATATTATGTCTTTCTAGGAGACTTGCAGTGTATTTACCTGTATCTCAGTATCTCAGATCCAGTGTCTCCAAAATAAAAATTATCTTGTCCTCACAATCAGTAGGTTCTCTTATTCCCTATTCCTGTTAAAGCCGTCCCTGTTGCAGTCAGCCATATTAGATCTTCTTTTCTTCTCTCACTCTACACCCGTTCAAGTACCGAGGCATATAGATTCTCCCTCTCACACCTACCACTTCCTCCTCTCTGTTTCTGCTGACACAACCCTAATTCACTTGCCCTTTCCCATTCCTTATCAGACTGTTACAGCAGACTCGCTCCACTAGAACTCAGCTTATTATTATTATTATTTTCATCGGGTAGGCTTCATACCCAATGTGGGGCTTGAACTCACGATCCTGAGCTCAAGAGTCACATGCTCCACTGACTGAGCCATCCAGGCACCTCAAATCAGCTTCTTTTTGAACTGTGTGATACTCATTTTTTTTTAATTACCCAAGTAAGATATGAATACCCTGATGTATTAGAAACCAAGATGTATTTCGAGTAAGCACTCAAAGTTGCTGTCATGGCAGCTGCTCTCCAAGCTCTTTTCTCTTTTCCCCAGAGGTCACCACCTTAGGCATCTGCCTTAGGCATTTACAACTCTATCCATTTTTTTAAATCAAATTTTTAATTAAAAAAATTTTTTTAACATTTATTTATTTTTGAGAGAGACACAGAGACAAAGCATGAGTGGGCGAGGGGCAGAGAGAGAGGGAGACACAGAATCCAAAGCAGGCTCCAGGCCCTGAGCTGTCAGCACAGAACCTAATGTGGGCCTTGAATCCACGAACCCCAAGATCATGACCTGAGCCAAAGTTGGACCCTTAAATGACTGAGCCACCCAGGCACCCTTATCCAGTTGTGTTTTTTTAAATGTTCATTTATTTATTTTTGAGAGAGAGAGAGCACAAGTCAAGGAGGGATACAGAGAGAGAGGGAGACACAGATTCCAAAGCAGGCTCCAGACTCTGAGCTGTCAGCCCAGAGTGGGGTTCAAACCCATGAACCGTGAGATCATGACCTGAGCCAATGTTGGGCACTTAACCGACTAAGCCACCCAGGTGCCCCCCCATCCAATTTTTAAATATGAAAGATAATTTAATGTAATGGGATTTAACATAAAGGGGATTTTACCATATGTTTGGTTTTGCAGTTAGCTTATTTTTTGTTTAATATGTCTTGGAGATCTTTCTTTGTGAGGACATACTGGACATTCATAGGTCTATCTTCTGTCTCCTATTATTTTATAGCATGAATATGCCTGAATGTAGCTTCCTCTTAAACAGAAATTTGTGCACATATGAGTATCCTTCCATGAGACAAATGCCAGAAGTGAAGTTACTGAGTTGAAAGATGTATACATTTTAGATTTGGGGAGTTCTCCCAGATTTCCCTCCTAAAAGCTACAAATGTAGCTTTTCATCATGATAAACTCTCACAGCCTAGTCATCTCTTAACCTATCTTATGCCATTGACATATTACTTTTATAGTTTTTTTGAAATTGTTTCAGACTTTTAGAAAGCTTGCAAAAATATTCCAAAGAATTCCTGTGTACCATTTATCCAGTTTCCTCAAATGTGAATATTTTATCATACTTGCTTTATTCCCCACTACTGTGTGTGTGTGCGTGCATGAGTGTGCATGTGTGCGTGTGTGTAAGTGTGCGTGTGTGAGTGCGTGTGTGTGTCCTTGAGACATTTTTTTTCTGAAACATTTAAAATAAAGTTGCATGAAGATATGATGATGTCCCTTTACCTCTACAAACTTCAGTGTACGTTTCCTAAACAAGAACTTGGTACCACCATAATGCCAAGTATCCATATCAAGAAATTAACATTAATAAAATGCTATATTCTAGAGACTTTATTCCAATTTGCCAATTGTCCCACTGTTTTCGGAGGGGGTGTTCAAGATCCAATCCAGTTTCATATATTTCACTTAATTATCATGATGTTAAGTTCTGTAAAATAAAACTGTGATCGTGGCATTCTGGTCAAACATCTCAAGTGCCTTGTGTTGCCCAATGAGCTAAGTAAAAAAAATCCTCTTTCTGACATGAGATTCTCTCCTGTTAAATGTTTAATTTATCCCTGAAGCTGTTTCTCATACTACTCCTCTGCTCACATTTTGAAATCCAACCAAATTGATTTTGACCTTTATGTTTCATTTAGTAGTGATTGGAGTGTTAAGTTCAGCCAGATACCTTGCCTTACAGGAAAGTGGTTTATGTTTCACTATTTCTTTTACGTGTGCCAGCCTTGGATGTCATGTCTTTAAATACTCCTTTCAACTGATGTGTTTTCACTCAACATTGTCTTTTAGTCACATAGTTACATCTCTATTGAAAAATAAAGTTAAAATATTTCCCATTACATACACAGTGTTTAACTCAAGCTGCTCTAAAAACAACTCAATTTATCATCTATTACACTGAAAACTTCAGCTTATGCAAATAGTTGAATATAAAATTTTAAAGTACCAAGCCTAGGGGTGCCTGGGTGGCTCAGTCAGTTAAGCGTCTGACTTCGACTCAGGTCAAGATCTCACAGTTTGTGATTTCAAACCTTGCATTGGGCTCTGTGCTGACAGCTCAGAGCCTGGAGCCTGCTTCAATTCTGTGTCTCCCTCTCTCTGCCTCTCCCCGTCTTGCACTCTCTCTCTCTCTCTCTCAAAAATAAATAAATATTAAAAATACAATACCAAGCCTGTGATAAATGGTTAGAAATATTTTTGATAACTTTTACTCAATGCTTTCTTGTTAGAATATTACCTTGCTTTAGAATAGCAGATTTATTCCACTTATATTTTCAAATTAAATGCATATGTTTATATAACATATTAATAATTTAGCATTCATTAACTCACCCTCACTTTTTAACTAAACAGACTTTCTTGTGATTAATATTAATGGATAATATGAATGTTATATTCAAGGTTGGTTATACTCTTAGTGTGTGTATACACATATATACAGACATTTAATATTTTATATTTAATATGTTTTATATTTTCTCTACATATATACCCATATATTGTTATATATGCATATATATTATTTTATTTTGTCCTTACTCAGCAAGAACAATGAAATTTTGGGATTTCTATATTCTAAACAATAAATTTCCACAAGTACTTTAAAAGTTCTCACATCTCACATATCACACCCCAGACAATTCTTTCTAAACCCTCTTTAGCCTAGAATACTGAAAAAAAAAATGTAGCTCTGTAAATGCTTCTTGGGTATTTAATATCTTAATAGGTGTTAACCAAAAACTGTGAAGACAGAGATTCCATTCCTAAATGAGAGTCAACAGTGTGAGAAGGAAATATATGTTAAATTCCCAAATCACTATAAAACAAATCAGAATGCATAATGCATATTATCAAAGCATAAGGAGGAACAAAATCATTTGTGTAAAAGGAAAAAAACCTGTCTTAAGAAAAAGTAAGTAAGAAATATTTTAACATACCCATTAATAAAGGCCATTTTACCATTGATCATAGAATTTTGAAGCTAGACATTAGCTAAAAAAAGAAAATTATGATGCGTAAAGTGCAGAAACATTGCAATTAAAAATGCCGAAGTGCTATTTGAATTTTATTTCCTAGTTAACATTGCTGAGGAAATAATGAACAGTAAAGGAAATTTTCCTTAGCTGATGATGTAATGCACTTTACCTAATGTTTGTTTCTTAACTAAAACTCCCATCTGATCTTAATCCTGTAGCTTGAAACATTTTTCAGTAAATCCCAATTTGCAGCCTGAGGCAACTGCAGTTCAATTAATATCATTCACAGCGAGGCTGTCAAAAGGAGTCAGAGCCCTCCACCCCTTCAGCAAGAATGCAGTCAAACTACAGGTCCTTTCCCAATTACCTCATCAAACAGGGATTTTATTAGTCAATTAGCATTGCCTCACCCTATGCCATCGATGACACATAACAGAAACCCCATTTGGTGAAACGGTAAACAAGATGAAGAGGCAAATGATTTCAGTTTTTGAAAAGCTCAGCTCAGTTCACTGTATGTTCCCATGGGATATTCTTTTAAGTGTTTATTAGAGTTGGAAGTATAGCAGGAGGGAAATGGCATTTAACAATAGTAAACACCCTGTCCACTTCTCTTTGCGGACTGCGACCTCACGCCATATAGCTTTTAGGTATCTCCTCCTTAGGACACAAGCACGCAAGCACATCCGCTTGCTTTGCTAACAGGGTTTTTTTGTTGTTGTTTTTTTTTTTGTTTGTTTTGTTTTGTTTTGTTTTATAAATCTAAGTCAGAATTTTCAGGCTTGTCAGCTACAAAGATGATCTTTAACTTATTAACTGGGAGAATTATATGGAACTCATTAAGAGGGAATACCTAATAAAGTCTGCCTTAGACTATTATAAAGCCTCATTCTAAACACAGCTGCACTTGTCTGGTTCATTCATTTGTATACTCAAAAGCCCTTTCATTCAAAAATCACTGGAGTTTCCAATCAGTCCACGGGCATCTTAGAAGCTTCCAAATTTCTAGATGAATTCATTTAAATGTCTAAAGAAAAATGTGAACTTTCCTAATGAATATATGCGGGACATGCATCATATAAAAATAATCTTAGGGTCTAAACAAAGATGAAAGCCAATTATTGTATTATATAGGGAGGCGGGAGTGGGTAGCAGAAAGACTAAAGGTTATAGGACCTAGGTTATAGTTCTGAGTTTGCCATATACAATCCTGCAAACCTTCTCAAAGAATCTTTTTCTCCGTTACCCTATTTTTAAAGAGGGAATAAAAATAATGCAAGAATGACCAATTACAACATGTAAGCCTGCCTTTTATAGTCCATTATAGACGACGATTTGGGAACATAGAATCGAGGCTAGAATCCTATTTGCTAGTGTAAATCTTGGCAAGTTATTCAACATCTGTGGGCCACAATTTGCCTATTTCTAACTCAGGGGTCGCAATGACAACCTCGTAACGTTTTTGTGGCGTTTTAATTTGTTGTTATAGGTAACATGCTCAGCAGAGTCCCCAGCACATAGTACATGTAATAAATTATGGTTCTTATCATCTCATTTTACCTCTTACTACTATAACTACACTATTTCTAAGGAAGCTGCCACTTTTCAAAAGTTCTTTATTAAAATAACGAGTATTGGGCTAAAAAATACACCGACATTTTGACAATAGATTATGTCTGTCCTTCAGGTATTTTAGCACTCATAATCATCGAGATCAATTTGGAGTATAAAGGGCTTTAAGAATAGAAACAACATCAGGAACTATAAATTGCCTATTAAAATATTCTTGGAATGTGTAAAAAAAAATCTTTGGACTATTTACTTGGAAGTCCATAATGTAAACATTAGGTTGTGGGTAACGGAATATAGTAATGCCAAAAATTTAGAATCCACATATTTAAGGGTCATATTCTACATGTATCCTATACAAATAGATAAATGAGAATATTATAGATTTTTAAAAAAAATAATACAGAAAAGAATTTTCTAGATATGTTACCCATCTTGGTGAAATTGAGCTTAGTCTCTAATAACCCATGAATGTATGGTAGTAATACAAGATAATTAATGCTCGTAACAATTATCCTGGAGAACTGCACGATTCTCAAGTTCTTTCTGAAACATAGAGGGAATACTAAATTATGTTCAGTAGAATTTTCATTTTAATATATTTTATTGTACTTTAATTCTTTGAAGATTGGTAACCCAACTATGTACTGAACATATTCTCAATTAACCCAAATATCCAATTAACCCAATTCCGTATAAATGATAATGTGTTGCATTCTGAACTTATATTGAAAATATATGAGGCCAACCCCTAAATAACAAAATTATATTGAACTTCTTAAGGCAACATAATTTATATGACAGCCATAGTATTTATCCATTTATGAAGAAACTTATGTTAAAAACTTGACATCTAACAGGTGTAATGCTGTGAAAATATTAAAGTAAAAACTTAGTATACGTGTGTGTGTGTGTGTGTGTGTGTGTGTGTGTGTGTATGAATAGGTGTAAGTGAATATATATAATATATTATATATATATATGTATGTATACACACACACACACATAGTATAGTAACAATTGGTGTTTTATTTGCAACTAAGACATACTATATTTTGCCCTTTATGTAGTACTAAAGGGTACCTATTTTATGTATATATGGAACAGTTTCACATTAAGGTTACATTAGAAGCTCTTTGAGAGAATGCCTATTTAAGGATCAAATAAAATCAGTGTGTGCTAATTGATATGAACCAGATGGCCCACAGAGAAAAACTTAGTCTCAACAGATTGTTCCATTTATTTATTTGTGTGCTATTCACTGAAAACACTCCCATTCTTGTATACACCCCAGGTTAATTCTGCCCCACCTCATAAAATGAACTATAGCTTCTCCCCACATCATTCTATACATCAAGAACAACTCCTGTTTTTTACATTCCAAAGGGCTCAGGAAGGAAACACACCCAGCTGCCTCCCCATTTCTCTTAGTCCAGTTCTTTTGAGTTTGCCCATGATTCAGGTTAAATCTAACTCCTTCCACCAAACGCTGTGTCAGTCCTGTCCTCCAACGCAGGTTGGAAACTGCAGAATATCCTGTCTTGGTAGGATTCCTTCTCTTGGTGTCTATTCGTGAGTCATCATCCTTGATCCCAGCCCAGATGGCAGCCCTTCTTCTTCCATTCTTCCACTTCCATGGCTCAACCTCCTCTTGTGCCCTCAGGTCCATATGTTTCCGCATGTGTCCTCTGTGCCCCCTGGAATGCCCATGCTGGTATAAATAAAATCTTATCATCCTTAAGCTTTATGTGTGTGTGTTTTAATGTTTATTTATTTATTTATTGGGAGAGAGAGCATGAGTGGTGGAGGGGCAGAGAGAGAGAGGGAGAGAGAGAGAGAGAGAGAGGGAATCCCAAGCAGACTCCACACTGTCAGCACAGAGCCCAACATAGGACTGGAACTCAGGAACTGTGAGATCCTGACCTGAGCCGAAATTGAGAGTTGGTCGCTTAACCAACTGAGCCATCCAGGCGCCCCAAGCTTTATGTGTTTTATTCATTCCCCTGCCTTGCCTATACTTAATCAAAAGTGGTTATCAACTATATCAGTTTCAGATGGGCCCTGTTTATCTTCCCTCACTACGTACGGGGTAAGGGACCTGAATTAGTGTCTTGCTTGGTCTCCAGTAGTTTTCCAGATTATTTCTCTACCAATGTATTTTAGACCATTGGAGCCAGTATAAGAAATCACCATAGACTGGATGACCTAAACAACAAACGTTGATTTCTCACAGCCCTCGAGTCTGATAGTTTGAGATTAGGGTGCCAGCACAGTTCTTAGGGAACTCTTCCTGGCATACCGAGGGCCATGTTTCTGTGGTGCCCTCACATGGCAAAAAGAGAGCTCGTTAGCTCTCTGGCCTCTTCTAGGAGAAATAATCCCATTCATGAGAACTCCACCCTCATGACCTAATTACTTCGCCAAAGCCTAATCTCTAAACACCTTTACATTGGGATTAGGATTTCAACATATGAATTTGGGGGAGCCCAAACATTCACACCACTGCACTATACAAAACTACTTTTCTTTTTTTTGATGCTTGAATTATCTTCCTTTATTGTGCTTTTAAACAGGTGTGTGTATCTATGAAAGAGAGATCTGTGGGAATGGAAAACAATCAGAAAAACGGTAAAGGAAATATAATAATTACTTATTTTCCAACACTGAGAATTAAATCACTCTACCTTTCTGAAATATTTGATTTGAGTTTTTTAATTCATTTTATTGATAAGTAACATATGAATACTTTGTCTTATTTGGTTTTTTAATTAGAACTATGAAACCTGATAAAGGGAAACCTCACTAAAATGGATCCAGGAGACCGGAAGGGGAAGCTCCTAGGCCCTACCACTTGTCATCCATTGCAGCCGGGCAGGAAGAGACATAACTTGCAAATGATAATACTTCAGCTACTACTTTACTACCCAGCAGGAGGAAAAGGTTTTGCTCCTCCCCCAGCAACAACTCAGCCAATGAGAGACTGTCACAACTCAGCCAATGAAAAGCCACTGCATTTCAAACTCCCAGTTTACTCCAATGAACTTTTTGTTTATAACAGCCCTCCTGTTGTGTTTATAATGTAAACAACATGCTATGTTTTGTTTATAACAGCCCTTCTATAACAATCCCCATCCTCTATAAGGAACATAACTCTTTTGTTCTCCAGACTTGCCTAAGATTTGCCATAGCTTGTTTGTCCTGAATTGCCAATTTTCTGCTATTTCTGAATAAATTCACTGTTGCTGCTAAAATAACAGTTTTATTTTTAAAGTTAACAGAACCTAAAGTATAAACTTGAAATTGTCACCTGTTATTTATCTAGAGTCTCTGCAGTTATGCCTAGAGGCAATTATGATTATCAGTAGGTTTGTATTTTTCCAAATATTATTATGATAGTAAAGAAAAAATATACAAATAGTAGTGTTTTAAAATTTACATAAATGATATCCAAGTATATGTATCACACACAATATTAGATTTTTATTTTTATTTTTTTTTATTTTTTGATGTTTATTTTTGAGAGAGAAAGAGACATACAAAGCGAGTGGGAGAGAGGCAGAAAGAGAGGGCGACACAGAATCCGAAGCAGGCTCCAGGCTCTGAGCTTTTAGCACAGAGCCCGATGCAGGGCCCAAATCCTCGAACTGTGACATCGTGACCTGAGCCAAATTCGGATGGTTAACCCGACTAACCTCACAGGTGCCCCTGTGAGAATGATTTTTTAAATGCTTATTTATTTATGCTTATTTATTATTTATGATATAGAGAGAGTATCCGAGCAAGAGAGAGAGGCGGAGAGAGAGGGAGACAGAGGATGGGAAGCAGGCTCCACATATCAGCTCAATGCCCAATGCTGGGTTTGAACCCGAGAACCGGGAGATATGACTTGAGACAAAATCAGGAGTTGGAGGCTAAACTAAGCCACCCAGATGCCCTGGAATGATTTTGTGTAGTACAGAACTACAGGTAGAACACCTGCACATTAAAAAAATAATTTATAATACAAAGTTTTTTGTAGGATAACTATATCAATTTACACACCTAACATTGTATAAAAGAACTTATTTTCACCCTCATTCAGCAAGAGATACAGTCAGAATTTAACAATTAGAAATTTACCAAGCTAAAGTGCTAAATATACTCATTGTCTCAATTTGAAGCTATTGACATAATTACATTGTTTTTTCTTCTGTAAACGATTATGTAGTTACTGTGTTAGAAGATTTTCTAAAGCAAAATAATACCTGTATTCCTGACATAAGCAGTTTTTTCTGTGATGTATTATTTTTAGCATGATCCTTTTTGTATTTAATATTGTCTTTTAAAAATTATGAAAAATTGCTATATCTGTATTTATATGTGAGATGGGCCAAAATAATATCATTTTCTTATGCCATCCATATTCTGTTCATGCATAAAGATTATACTAGTATCATAAAATGAGTTGAATATCTTCCTGTTTCTTTCTAGAGTCTGGAAGAAATTAAATAAGCCCAGAATTAATGGTCTCAGAGTTTTCTAGAACTCCCATAAAATAGACCCAGTCTTATGCTATTGAGGATACAATGGGGGACGTTTATAAATCTGAGTGCATTTGAGCAAAAAAAGGATTGGTTTATTCAGGATTTTTCCTGGTTAGATAAATTTTGATAATTCATATTTTCTCTGGGAAATTACCGATTGCATTTAGCTTTTTATTTATTTATTTATTTATTTTTTGCTTTTCTACAGTTTTTTAAAAATATTTATTTACTTATTTTCAGATAGAGAGAGAGATAGAGAGAGACCAGAGTAGGGTCAGAGAGAGAGAGAGAGAGAGAGAGAGAGAGAGGGAATCCCAAGCAGGCTCCTCACTGTCATCACGGATCCCAATGTGGGGCTCCATCCCATGAACTGTGAGATCATGACCTGAGCTGAAACCAAGAGTCAGATGTTTAATCTACTGAGCCACCCTGGTGTTCCTTTTGCATTTAAATGTTTAAGTTATTGATGATTATGCTTGAATTAATGTCTTGTGGTGTAAAAATATCTATTATAATCTGTATCACTTTTTCTCTTAATGGTATTTACTCATGTCCCTTTCTTAATTGCAATTACATAGGTTTTCAATTTTGTTAGCCTTATCAGAGAATCCATTTATTTCTTTATTGATTAACACTGTTTGATTTATTTTGTATGTACCACTTCATTAATTTCTCCTTTATCTTTGTTATTTTCTTTCTTCTATTTTGTTTGCATCTATCTTGTTTTTCTTTCCTAAACTTCTTGATTCAAATGCTCAGTCCATGTTTTTTCAATTATTTTTGTTTTCCAATAAATGCATTTAAAGCTACAAATCCCTCTGTAAGTACTTTTGCATGAGACACTTTTTTTTATATACATTTAGGCTGAGGTTCAATTATAAATGCTTTTAAGTTTACATCTTTATTTATTCTGTAACCTGAAATTATCAACGAGTATGGCTTGTACTATCCAAACACACAGGATGTAGGGCTACCATTTCGTTAGGAATATCTATTTTTTGACTGTCAATTCATTATTGATTTCTTATTTTACTAAGTGTGATTGATGAACATGATCTGTGAGAAAAATTCTTAAAAAATTGTCACTTTTTTTCCAGGGAATTCTATTGATTTGGCTTTCTTCATTTTAAGGCTCTATTAGTCTGTGTGTGTTTGTAGATACAGTATATATATTATATAATTGGTCAAGACTGACATTTTCCGGGGGATTATTTAATTTCTTTGCATAAATTTTGCTATTTAGTTCAATTTCATGCCTTTCCCTGTAAATTTCATATTTTATTTTGCCTCATTTTAATTTTGTCACATAATTTTCTCTTTGCTGACCTTTTCATTTTTTCAGTGTTGTCACTTATGAACTACAAATACTTATGCTATGTAAGCTTTTTATTTTTATTATTATTTGTTTATTTTTATTTATTTTTATTTATTTTTATTTTTTAATATGAAATTTATTGTTAAATTGGTTTCAATACAACACCCAGTGCTCATCCCAACAGGTGCCCTCCTAAGTGCCCATCACCCACCCTTTCCTCCCTCCTACCCCCCATCAACCCTTAGATTGTTCTCAGTTTTCAAGAGTCTCCTATGATTTGGCTCCCTCTCTAACTTTTTTTTTCCTTCCCCTCCATCATGGAACTAGAGAGTGTTATGCTAAGTGAAATAAGTCACACAGAGAAAGACAGATACCATATGTTTTCACTCTTATGTATAAGCTTTTTTAAATCTAACTTGAATACTGTCTTTTTATTTAAGTTCATAAAATTCATTTATTTCTATCCACTATCAACAATCCATTAGAAAATGCATATTTTCTTTTTTCTCATAAACAAAATCTTACATTATTTATTTATTCGTTCATTCATTCATGTATTTATTTATTGCAATTTAAATCCAAGTTAGTTAACATACAATGTAATAATAATTTCAAAAATAGAATTTAGTGATTCATCACTTGCATGTAACACCCAGTGCTCAACCCAACACGTGTCCTCCTTGATGGCGCTCATCCCTTTAGCCCTTCCCTCACCCAACATCCTGCCAGCAGCCCTGTTTGTTCTCTGTATTTAAGAGTCTCTATGGTTTGTCTCCTCTGTTTTTAATTTATATTTGCTTCCCTTCCCTTATGTTCAACTGTTTTGTATCTTAAATTCCACATATGAGTGAAATCATATATTTGTCTTTTTCTGACTGACTTATTTTGCTTAGCATAATGCAGTCTAGTTCCATCCACATAATTGCAAATGGCAAGTTGTCATTCTTTTTCATTGCTGAATAGTATTCCAGTGTGTGTGTGTGTGTGTGTGTGTGTGTGTGTGTGTGTATACGTATATACATATATACACCACATCTTTCTTATCCATTCATCAGTCAATGGACGTTTGGGATCTTCCCATACTTAGGCTATCACTGATACTGCTGCTATAAACATTGGGGTGCATGTGCCCCTTCGAATCAGCACTCCTGTATTCTCTGGATAAATACCTAGTAGTGCAGTCGCTGGGTCATAGGGTAGTTCTATTTTTAATTTTCTGAGGCACTTCCACACTGTTTTCCAGAGTGGCTGCACCACTAAGATTACCCACCAGCAGTGCAAAACTGTTCCTCCTTCTCTGCATCCTTGCCAACATCTGTTGTTGCCTGAATTGTTGTTATTCTCACAGGTGTGAGGTGGCATCTCATTGTGGTTTTGATTTGTATTTCCCTGATGATGAGTGATGTTCAGCATTTTTTCATGTGTCGGTGGCCATCTGAATGTCTTCTTTGGAAAAGTGTCTATTCATTTCTTTTGCCCATTTCTTCACTCGATTATTTGTGTTTTGGGTGTTGAGTTTGATAAGTTCTTTATAGATATTGGATACTAACCCTTTATCTGATATGTCATTTGCAAATATCTTCTCCCATTCTATCAGTTGCCTTTTAGTTTTGCTGATTGTTTCCTTCACCGTGCATAAGTTTTTATCTTAATGAGGTCCCAATAGTTCATTTTTACTTTTGCTTCCCTTGCCTCTGGAGACATGTCAAGTAAGAAGTTGCTGCAGCCAAGGTCAAAGAGATTGTTGCCTGTTTTCTCCTCTAGGATTTTGATGCTTATGTTTAGGTCTTTCATTCATTTTGAGTTTATTTCTGTGTATGGTGTAAGAAAGTGGTCTAGGTTCATTCTTCTGCATGTCGCTGTCCAGTTTTCCCAGCACCATTTGATGAAGGGACTGTCTTTTTTTTCCGTTGGATATTCTTTCCTGCTTTGTCAAAGACTAGTTGGCCATACACTTGTGGGTCCATTTCTGGGTTCTCTATCCTGTCCCATTGATCTATGTGTCTGTTTTTGTGCCAGTACCATACTGTCTTGATGACTACAACTTTGTAATACAGCTTGAAGTCTGGAATTGTGATGCCTCCAGCTTTGGTTTTCTTTTTCAGGATTGCTTTGGCAATTTGGGGTCTTTTCTGGTTCTATACAAATTTTAGGATTGTTTGTTCTAGCTCTGTGAAGAATGCTGGTGTTATTTTGATAGGGATTGCATTGAATTTGTGGATTGCTTTGGGTAATATTGACATTTTAACAATATTTGTTCTTCCTATCCACAAGCATGGAATGTTTTAACATTTTTTGGTGTCTTCTTCAATTTCTTTTATAAGCTTTCTATAGTTTTCAGTGTATAGAATTTTTTTTATCTCTTTGGCTAGGTTTATTCCTAGGTATTTTATGGGTTTTGGTGCAATTGTAAATGGGATCAAATCCTTGATTTCTCTTTCTGCTGCTTTATTATTGGTGTATAGAAATGCAACCGATTTCCATGTTGATTTTATATCATGTGACTTCACTGAATTTATGTATCAGTTCCAGCTATGTTTTGGTGGAGTCTTTTGGGTTTTCCACATGGAGTATCTTGTTGTCTGTGAAGAGTGAAAGTTTGACTTCCTCTTTGCCGATTTGGATGCTTTTATTTCTTTGTGTTGTCTGATTGCTGAGGCAAGGGCTTCCAACACTATGTTGAATAACAGTAGCAATAGTGGACATCCTCGTCATGTTCCTGACCTTAGGGAGAAAGCTCTCAGTTTTTCCCCATTGACAATGATATCAGTGATGGATCTTTTGTACATGGCCTTTGTGATCTTGACGTATGTTCTATCTATCCCTACTTTCTTGAGGGTTTTTATCAAGAATGGATGCTGTATTTTGTCAAGTGCTGTTTCAGCATCTGTTGAGAGGATCATATAGTTCTTGTCTTATTTATTTATTTATTTATTTATTTATTTATTTATTTTAATGTATATTTGTTTTTGAGAGAAAGAAAAAGAGAGAGAGAGAGAGAGAGAGAGAGAGAGAGAGAGCAAGGAGGGGAGGGGCAGACAGTGAGGGAGACACAGAATCCAAAGCAGTCTCCAGGCTCTGAGCTGTCAGCACAGAGCCTGATGGGGGGCTTGAATTCATGAACCATGAGGTCATGACCTGAGCCAAAGTTAGACGTCTAACCAACTGAGCCACCTAGATGCCTCTGGTTCTTATCCTTTCTTTTATTAATGTGATATATCACATTGATTAATTTGTGTATATTGTACCAGCCCTGCATCCCAGGAATAAATCCCACTTGATCATGGTGAATAATTCTTTTAATGTATTATTGGATCCAGTTTTCTAGTATCCTGTTGAGAATTTTTGCATCCATGTTCATCAGGGTAATTGGTCTGTAGTTCTTCCTAGTGGGATCTTTGTCTGGTTTTGGAGTCATGTTAATGCTGGACTTTTAGAATGAATTTGCAGTTTTCCTTCCATTTGTATTGTTTGGAACAACTTCAAAAGAATAGGTTCTAAATCTTATTTAAATGTTTGGTAGAGTTCCCCTGGAAAGCCATCTGCCCTGGATTCTTGTTTGTTTGGAGATTTTCTGAATACTGATTCAATTTCTTTCCAGTTTATGGGTCTGTTCACAATTTCTATTTCTTCCTGTTTCAGTTTTGGTAATTTATATGTTTCTAGGAATTTTTCCACTTCTTCCAGATTGCCCAATTTGGTGGCATGTAATTGATCAAAATATGTTTTTATTATTGTTTTTATTTCTGCAGTATTGGCTGTGATCTCTCCTCTTTCATTCATGATTTTATTTATTTGGGTCCTTTCCTTTTTCTTTTTGATCAATATGGCTATGGGTTTATCAATTTTGTTAATTCTTTCAAATAACCAGCTCCTGGTTTCATTAATCTGTTCTACTGTTTTTTAGATTTTGATATCATTTATTACTTCTCTAATCTTTATTATTCCGCTTCTTCTGCTGGTTTGGAGCTTTATGTACTGTTCTTTTTCCAACTCTTTCAGGTGTAAAGTTAGATTGTGTATTTGAGACATTTCTTCCTTCTTTAGGAAGGCCTGGATTGCTATATACTTCCTCTTATGACCACCTTTGCTGCAACCCAGAAGTTTTGGCTTGTGTTTTCATTTTCATTGGCCTTTATGTAGTTTTTTACTTCCTCTATAATTTATTGATTAACCCATTCATTCCATACTAGGATGTTCTTTTATCTCCAAGTATTTATTGTCTTTCCAAATTTTTTCTTGTGGTTGACTTTCATAGCATTGTGGTCTGAAAATATGCAAGGTATGATTTTGATCTTGTACTTGTTGAGGGCTCATTTGTGACCCAGTATGTGATGTATTCTGGAAAATGTTTCATGTGCACTTGAGAATAATGTGTATTCTGCTGGTTTAGGATGAAATGTTATGAATATATCTGTTACATCTATCTGGTCCAGTGTGTCATTCAGAGCCATTGTTTCCTTGTTGATTTCATGTTTAGATGATCTGTCCATTGTTGTAAGTGGGATGTTGAAGCCCTCTACTATTATGGTACTATTGTCAATGAGTTTCTTTGTTTGCAGTTAATTGATTTATATATTTGGATGCTATCGCGTTGGTGGCATAAATATTTACAATTATTAGATCTTCTTGGTGGATAGACCCTGGCATTATGATATAATGCCCTTTTCATCTCTTGTTACAATCTTTATTTTAAAATCTAATTTGTCTGATATAAGTATGGCTACACCAGCTTTCTTTGGATGACCGTTAGCATGATACATGGTTCTCCATTTCCTTGCATTCAATCTACAGATATCTTTAGGTCTAACATTAGTCTCTTGTAGACAACATATACATGGATCTTGTTTTCTTCTCCATTTTGATACCCTGTGTCTTTGATTGGAGCATTTAGTCCATTGACACTGAGTACTGAAAAATAGGAATTTAGTGTCATTGTGTTGCTTGTTGAGTTGTTGTTTCTGGAGATGTTCTCTAGTCCTTTCTAGTCTTTGTTGCTTTTAGTCTTTTTTGTTTTGTTTTATCTTTTCTCCACTCAAAGGATACCTCTTGAAATTTCTTGCAGGGCTGGTTTAGTGGTCCCAAACTCCTTTAGTCTTGTTTTTCTGGGAAACTCTTTATCTCTCCTTCTATTTTGAATGACAACCTTGCTGGATAAAGAACTCTTGGTGGCATATTTTCCTGATTCAGCATGTTGAATATATCCTGCCACTCCTCTCTGGCCTGCCAAGCTCCTGTGGATAGGTCTACTGCAAACCTGTCATCCCTTATAGTTTGCAGACTTGTTCCCTTTGGTGCTTTCATAATTCTCTCGTAGTCTGTGTATTTTGTGAATTTGGCTATGATATGCCTTAGTGATGGTCAGTTTTTGATGAATCTAATGGCAGTTCTCTGTGCCTCTTGGATTTTGATGTCTGTGTCCTTCCTCAGATAAGAAAGTTTTCTGCTACAATTTGCTCACATAAACCTTCTGCCCTCTGTTGTCTCTCTTCGTCTTCTGGGACTCCTATGATTCAGGTATTATTCCTTTTTAATAAGTCACTGAGTTCTCTAAGTTTGCCTTTGTTTTTTTGTTTTTGTTTTTTTCTTCTTAATTATTCTACATAATTTTATCTATTAAATTGCTGATTCATTGCTCTGCTTCATAGATACTTGCTGTTGTGGCAAGTTGGTTATAACATTTTTAATTTCATCCTGACTAGATTGTGTTTCTTTTATCTCCACAGAAAGGGATTCTATGCTTTTTTCAACCCAGCTTGTATTCTTATTATTGTGTTTCTAAATTCTAGTTCAGATATCTTGCTTATATCTGTGTTGATTAAGCCCCTGGCTGTCATTTCTTCTTCTTGCTTTTGGGGTAAATTCCCTCATTTTGTCATTTTGGTGGAAGAAAACAATTAATAAACTAAAATTAAAAAATTTTTTTAATGTTTATTCACTTTTGAGAAAGACAGAGATGGAATGAGAATGGGTCAGGGAGAGAGAGGGAGACACAGAATCTGAAGCAGGCTCCAGGCTCCGTGCTGTCAGCACAGAGCCCACTGTGGGGCTTGAACTCACGAGCTGTGAAACCATGACCTGAGCTGAAGTCGGTCGCTCAACCGACTGAGTCACCCAGGCACCCCTAAACTAAAAATTTAAAAATTAAAAACAAAACAAAAATTAAATAAACGAAGTTAGATCCTAGGTGTGTTTTGGTCTGCTTGTTGAAACAAACTTGATAGTATAAAGGAAAAGGAGAAAGGAAAGAAAAAAGGTAGATCAGTGTGGCACACATGCACGTTCATGGGAGAGATGGAAATGGCTTCACCCAGCTCCCTAGTCTCTGGCACAGAAACTTTGCACTCTCACTGACCTGAGATCAAGCACCCCTCCTTTGTCTCAGGTCTCCACCCGCTCCCCATCTTTACCCAGTTCGTGTCCAAGCTCTCTGCCCATCAGACGGCACCTCCCTTCAGAGTTTTACCTCAGATGGGGTTGTGTTGCAAAACCCCATGCTTCAGAGACCCACTTGCCACCTCTTTGAGGGAGAGTCTCACTGAGCAATGGCCAGTTGTTGGCTTGCCCCAGAGAACATTCGTGCAATTGTGCTGTGGCAGACGTTCAGAGATTATGACAAACCACAAACACACAGCCGGCAGGCACCAGGTTTCACCACTCTCTGGCATCTTGGTCACAATACCAGCAAATGTGGCTGCTCTCTGGGGTCTGCTGGGGCCTTTGCTAGTGGGGAAGCCATATGGCTTCTACCAAATGCACTCCAAGCAAGGGAATTGCTTCTGCCGTGTGGCACATGGACACCTCAGACCCTGCTGCCTGTTCCTGGGAATTTGCTCTGCTTCCTCACCAGAGCACCGCCAGGCACTGAGCTCCAAAACTTCAGACTGTCTGAAGATTCTATTTATAGAATCTTGGTAGTTTTGAAACCCTCTCCTTTATTCCCATCAATGGTTTTGGTGAACAGATTTCTTGTTCAGTCCCCTGTGAGAGTTTTCATTCTTTCTCTCTGGCTACTTTCAGGAGAGCTATTTTCTTGAAAGATCATGGTGTGCTGCATTCTTCCCCTTTCTCTGTCCTCTCTCTGCAAAAACAGCCCCTACCCTCAGTGGCTTTTCTAACTCCATTTCACCTGTCTGCACCAGGTACTTGCAGAGTTCTGTGGCTCGAGTTTGCAAATTGTTGTGTAAATCCTCAAATCAATTTCCTAGGTGTTCAAAATGGTTTGGTACTGATCTGGCTGTGCCTCAGGGATGAGACAAACTCAGGGTCTCCATGCTGCTCCGCCATATTAACTCCTTTTGAACACTGTCTTAATTGTAATAAAATATTAGGCAAAGTAAAAATGAGGGACATTCTATGAAAGACTTGAGCAGTAATCTACAATGGTCTCAAAGTCATGAAAAACAAGGGAACTATCACTGTTTGGAGGAAACTAAGTCTTAATAACCAAATATAGTTTGGTGTCCTGGATGAGATTCTGAAAAAGAAACATGAATGAAAAAATTGAGGAAATAGAATGGAAATTCTGTAATCCTGTTGATAATATTGAACCAATGTTAACATTTTAGTTTTGATACATATACCATGGTTATATAAGATGCCAACATTAGAGAAAGTTGGGGAAATGGAACTCTATTTTTCTTGTAATTCTTTTGTGTAAATAAAATTGTTTCAAAATAAATAATTTACAAACATCATTTGGGTTTCTCTATTAATAGCTATGTTTAATTCATTTATATTTATTGTTTTCAGTGATATATATGGACATATTTCTACCATTTTATGAAGCATAGTCTTACCATTCTCTTTTTTTTCCTCACTGTTGCTTTGATCAAATTTCCCTAATTCTGTTTTTTTCTCCATCACATAGAAATATGTAAATTACATTCTTTACATGTAGGATTTTTAAATCACATATCTAAATATTTTCCTCCTATGCCTAAGTGTATGGATTATCTCTATTTATTCTCTGACCAAGATAAAAATATTAACAACTAGTTCCTTCTTTCAATATTTTTTATCAACTCCTATATTAAAAGTATTGGAAAGTTTAATTCTAGAATATTATTAAAGCATAAATGTTTATTATTTAATTAAGTACGTGTTTATATTTAGAAGATTGTCTATCTTTTTATTGTAATACATTATTTAGAAGTTTCTTTTTTTGAGCAAGGTGCTAAGTTCTGGGGTAAATTTTAAAAATTCAGTATGCTTGAAAATGTCTATGTTTCTCCTTTATTCTTACATGAATATTTAGCTGAGTATAGTATTTAAAATCTAAAGTTATTTTCCTGCTAATATTTTTGATGAAATATCTGATATCAATCTGAGTCTTAGTATGCTGTTGTTGTTTTGTTTTGTTTGTTTTGGAAGGTACTCTGTCTTTTCTCACTAATAGATTTTAGGATATTTTTTTCCTTTACAGTCTAAACTTTGACTACATATTTCCCACCACTCCCCACCTTAATTCTACTCAACAGCTAGTGGATTCCTAAATTGAGGAATTTGTCTTTCTCAGTTTAGGAAAAAAATTTATTCTTTTTTAAGTTAAAGCTTCACCATTTTTCCTCACTCTCTCTTTCTGAAACCCCTATAGTCTCCTTAATTTGTTCACTTTCAAAATTACCCAGCATCAAGTTTACTAATGTTTTCAATGATAGAAGTAGTCACAAACACAGAGAAACAGAAGTTCGAGATTGCCGTCAAAACAATATTTCTTTATTCATGCATTAGGATGTACACTGGACCAACTTTTACATAAAGAGATATCTCAGCAAAGTACATGCTCCCATAATATACACAAAAGGAAGCTTATTTGGTCATGAAACATTTTCCTTTTATAATAGTTGTATAGCTTATATTACATCTTTCAGAGAGTGATGTAATCCATATGTTTTGGATTTGTTAACCAAGATTAATTCTATACAGAGCAGGTATATCCTCCTAAAAACATTCCGTAGGTAAGAACTCTTGCTACTAATGTATTTTCCAGGTGATTTGCCACGAGTATGTTTATAAGGAGATTTGATTATGTTCCTTTCTTTTTTGGACATTCAACAAAAAGGGAGAGAATCTATTCCAGGTCTTCTGCTAACCTTTTCTTTTTCAGTCCACCTTCTAAACTTTGTTGACATCTTTTCAGAAACTTCTCATAAAATTTCATGTTTCATTTTAGGGACTATCTTATATTAAATAATATTCCTAAGCCCCTTTGACCACCATTTTAAAACCATTTACTGTGTAAGAGGAATTCTATCTACAAAGCATGCTGTGACCGTATCATTTCACAGTTCTTTGATATTTTATTACCAGCAATTTTAGTGACAGCAGCTGTAGTTATTACAAATTAAAAAAACATGCAGACACACTTTTAATTTTTAAGGAAAAAATCATTTATTTTTTTCTGACAAATCTTCTATGATGATTATATCACTTGGTCTTTCATACCTGCCTCTCAAAATACTTTCTCATTCTGGATGTCTTCGTCTACATTTGTTTTTTTACTTAATTCAACTTGTAGCCTAAAAATCCTCTGTTGCCTATAAAACTGTAGCAGATAAAGAAAGGGTATATTTGATACATAATTTGTAAATATATGATATATTTACATCAGTAAAATTGCAGTATCATTCTCATTTCTTCCTAACAGTAACCACATTTCATAATGTGCATATAATACCAGCAATTAGAATACAGGCTGGAGGCCTTTGTGGAGTGAATTGTGGATTCCAACTGGTCTGTGGGCATAACCCTATCTCATGTACAGTACAGCTTTTCACAGAGCCTGACAATACAGGAGTCAAGTGTAACATTGCTCATCTCCCCCCCCCCCCATGGATAATATTATATTTCTTCTTTATCTTTTCAATTCTAAGTAGTTGCATCACAGAAATGACAATATCCTTTTTACTCATGGTACTGAACTATTAAAGAAAACAATGAAGGCCACCAGTTCTGTTGTATCTGGCCATAACTGAGGCTTACCACAGTGTTCCCACAAATATACCCCACTACTCTAACCCTCCAGGACTCCTGGAACTAAACTTTAAATACATCAAATTCCATATGATTAGAATATCCAAAAGTCTTTCCTAGGTAAAAACGCCAGCCTCTGGCATCATTGGTGACAAGTGTGGAGTTCCTTTAGAGTTCTTATTCAATTACTCATGGTCTTATATTCTAAAAACAATAAGTTGAATAGTAGCTGGAGTGAGCCACAGGTAATTTGAGTGATCAGGGAACTCTGTGTCATCTTTTTCCCCTTAATTTTTCAGGTGGAATTCATTGTCAGAACTCATATATTAACAAGAGTCAAAGTCTACTTCTCTAAAAAAAATTAATAAGTTCAGGATTTTCCCCCAACATTAGCCACCAGTCAGTGCCAGGTATGAGAGCATTTGGTAAGAATAGACACTCTTGTGGAAATATCGTGATTGCATTCCTTCCTGGGATCGTGAATTGCTTATCAATTCCTATTCCATTTGTTATTATTTCTGCTTGTTTCTATTTATTACCCCTCATGATCAGCCTTTTTTAGCTCAAACATCCATTTACCTATAGAGCTGAGGAATAAGTTATTTAAACATCCAAGCCAATCTTTCAAAGTGTTTCTCTTTATCTGTATTGAATAATAAGTATTTTCATTGTCTATACGAATTAAAAATTAAAAATATGGTAGTTCTTATGACATTAGGTTTTCTTTTCCATTTTTGCTTATTTGTAGCAGTCAACTGCTTACTTATCCTGAGAGCCAAAATGGTAGAAAATTTGTTGCTCCAAACTTTTAATTGTTTTTTCCAAGTTTTTTTTGTTTTTTTTGTTTGTTTGTTTGTTTTTGCTTCAGGAGTAGAAAAACCTAAAATAAACAACTCACAGAATGTTAGAAAAGATTTACAGGTCATATATTTGAAAAAAGACTAATATTCAGAATATATAGAAAACTCCTAAAACTCAACAACAAAAACACAACCTTTTGCAAAACAGGCAAAGAACTTAAATAAACTTTTCTCCAAAGAAGATACATAAAGGGAAATAAGTACGTGGAAAGATGCTCAACATCCCTAATCACCAAGGAAATTCAAATCAAAACCCACCATGACATCTCTCACATCAATTAATATGACTACTATTTAAAAAAATAAAGTAACAAGTGTTTGCGAGGATGTGGAAAATTGAAACTCTTGTGCACTGTTGGTGGGAATGTGAAATGATATAGCCACAATGGAAAACAGTATGGCCGTTCTCCAAAAAATTAAAAATAGAATTACTATATAATGCAGTAATTTCACTTCTGGGCATATACCCAAAAGAATTGAAAGCAGGGTCACAAAGTACATTTATAAACCCATGTTCATTGCAGCATTATTCACAATAGCTACAATGTGGAAGCAGCCCAAGTGTCCACTGACAGATGAATGGATAAGCAAAAGGAGTTATATACATACCATGGAGTATTATTCAACCTTTAAAAAGAAGGAACTCTGATGTTTTCTATAATATGGATGAGCCAGTCATCAATGGACAAAGCTGTATGATTCCACTTACATGAAATACTTAGAGTAGTCAAAATCAGAGACAGAAAGTAAAATGGTGGTTGCCAGGGGCTGGGGGAGAGGGAATGGAGAGTTATTGTTTAATGTGTATAAAGGATTAGTTTCATAAGATAAAGAATAAGGATATATGGTGCTGATGGTAGCACAACACTAGAATGTATTAAAAACCACTGAACTGAACACTTAAAAATGGTTACGATGGGGGGAACCTGGGTGGCTCCGTTAGTTCAGTGTCTGACTTTTGCTTTTGGATCAGGTCATGATTTCCTGGTTTTGTGAGTTCAAGCCCCACACTGAGCTCTGTGTTGACACTGTGGACACTGGGTGGGATTCTCTGCCTTCCTCTCTCTCTGCCTCTCCCCCACTCACCCTGTCTCTGTCTCTCTCAAAATAAATAAATAAACTTTAAAAAATGGTTAGGATGGTAAATTTTGTTGTGTGTGTTTTACTACAATAAAACAAATGTAAAAAAAGATATTTGTGAAAGATGGGAAGGAAGGAAGGAAGGAAGGAAGGAAGGAAGGAAGGGAGGAAGGGAGGGAGGGAGAAAGAAAGAGAAAGAAAGAAGACAAAGTGAAAGAGAAATAAAGTGAGAGAAAGAGAGAAGGGAAGGAAGGAAGAAAAAGAAGGAAGGAAGGAAAGAAGAAAGAAAGAAACAAACAAACAAATCAAAAAAGAAAAAAAGAGGCTCAGTTGGTTTAGCATCCGACTTCGGCTCAGGTCATGATCTCATGGTTTGTCAGTTCGAGCCCTGCTCGGGCTCTGCGCTGGTGGTGCAGAACCTGCTTGGGATTTTCTCTCTCTCCTTCTCTCTTTCTTCCCTTTCACCACTTGCACTCTCTCTCTCTCAAAATAAATAAATAAACTTACAAAGAAAGAAAGAAGAGAAAAGAAAAGAAAAACCCAAAGAAGGAAAGAAAGAAAAGCCTAGAGTAGAATCTGTGTCAATCACGGTCAAAATCATTTGCAGACCCCTGAGGCTACTGGCTGAAATCCAGTGGCATCAGATTTGCAGGTATTGATTCTTTTCCAATTGACATTAGGCACAGTTTCTTATTACATTAGTCATTTCATCAGGTGCCAGAGGACATGACATCTCTCAATCCATGAGTACATGGGCTGAACACCCACATGCCTACCTGTTCATAAAGTCATGAGCTAGTTAAGCATCTACCCTCATTTTCTGATCTCCTCCTTAGATAGCAACAGTGTTTTCTTGGTGAGCATCTACGTGACCCAATTCAATTCCTCCCCTAAATCCCTACAGATAATTTTATAAGTGAATTCTCTATATGCAGTGATTTTTACTGTTCAGTCATCTAAAGTCCATTTGCCTGACCATACAGCAAGGTCTTTGGCTACAATCCAAGTCTATAAATATTCAAACACTCTTTAGAGGACCCGAGCCTAATTCCTTTTCTGCTTTTAATTAAACATTTCTCAGTTCTATTCATTATGTATGTGAACTTGCCCTTGCTTGCTTCCATCAAAGTTTTACCATCTGTTGGGCATATTGTGGCTGATTTCCAAACAGCATTATGGCTCTAAGATTGGGAACTCCCTAAGATTGAAAATTCCCTAAATTTGGGAATTCCCACTAGTGACCAGCAAGCATTTTTTCATCAGTAGGGAGAGAACAAGATTCTGACTAGATAGCAATGGGGGTAAGGAGTTCCTCAGAGGTCATAAGATCTATGAACAATGAGACAGTCCATTAGAGTGTGGTATACCCCACCGAAAATCCCCCACCTTTGTGCTATGCTTAAACTTTCATTTTATGGGGGAACTTTGCTATGTTATTCTCTCCCTATCAGAATGCCATTAGAAAGCTTAATTGTATTTGTTTGTATGACATCACCTAATTCATCACTAGTATTTCTGGCCTTAGCTTTATTTGACCCTTCTGTGGTGGGTAAAATGTTAATTAACATCCAATAAGAAACCGACACTATCCTTTTAAGTAGGTTAGAATTAACAGCAGTCTTAGGCAGTCCTCAGATCCAAAACCCATGAGGCCTCAGCAGGGTAGCCTTATTTAAGTTTTGCCAAAGGTCTAGTCTGAGTATATTCTGGCTGCAGATACTTCTAATGTAATGTGAGCAGCCAGGTCCTAGGGGTTTGATGGGATTGCTTGTGACACCACTCTCAGTAACTCTTTTAATGACTGTTTCCGCTCAGAGCCCAGTGCAAATTCAGATTTCTTTGTGGTGACTTTGTGATTAGGAAGCAATAGGATTCCTAGATGAGAGTTTGCCTTTACACATCAGGTAAACTGAATGAATCAGAGGGTTAATCACATTTAGTCTTTAACAACCTGCTATTCACCTTTAGTTCCTGCTTAATATACTAGCTAGACAGGGCTATTACAATGGCAGTTAGTGGGAAGCAAAAATCTTACTTCAACCAGTTCCTTCATCAAAGCAATGATAACTTCCTACCCTTCTGGATTTTTATCTTGCTTAATAATGCTTACTATTGAGGAGAGTTCAGATAATTCCCAAGCTCCTGCTTCTTGGGGACAATTTAAATTGGGCCAAAGGCAGTCTAAATTTATATGCCTTGTGAAAATCATTCCTATGTCTCATTCACATAAGACACCTATCCCAGTTAAGTGCATAGTTATAGGCAACGAAGCCACAGAATAATCTACCCAACCACAATTTCCAGTTTGTAGCTCTACCTCTACCTTAATTTTCTTCACTCATCATTTGTGTACCCTCCCAGTTTCAACCTTGAGCCCTTGAGAGCACATCCTTTTCTCCCATAGAACCATCCCCATCCCGATGGGGATATATGTGCTTTGAGCCCTGGGCAGGGAGGCTTTGGCATGTGCTTTGACATCTTAGTCCAGAAGCTTTTATTTCATTGTTAACCGATTTTCCACACCATCTCCTACAGTGACTTCCTTGTCACTCATATTTATTGAAGAATATGTTAAGTAGCATTGCAGATCCTACTTGTGCATTTGCCAGGTCCCCTCAGATCGTTGTACCAGTTCCTTGGACCTATCCTTCAGCTTTGATGTGTTTCTGTGCAAAGATATTGCTTGAGGATGATGGCTCTCTAGAAGATGACTCTAGAATATTGAGGTGGCCTGATGAGCTGCAAGTGCCTGTACTTCACATCTCCTCCTGAATCAGGGCTGCCTGATGCCAGTGACGGACTGTATGGGCTAACAGATTCCAGATCCTTCACTCTGAAGCGGAACTTATGTGTTTGAGCTCCCAAGAGATCTGACTGAGTCTGGGATTTCACATGAAGTTGCATTCCCCTTGGTTTATTCCTTTACCCTCTCTGGCTCCTTGCTCCTTTCCTAGTTTCCCCTGGAAATACTTCATAAGTCACTTGCATTTGAATCCTTGGCCCAGGGTCTGCTTCTAGGAAATCTGACTTAAGATACCTAACTAATAACATCCAATTCTTGTCATACTTCTGGGTAACATTTATGTCTTAGAGAAGGGATGGCAAATGGGTTGTATTTTGCCACCAGGCCCTCTTATGACTTCCATTGTTCTCACTTATTATTTCCATTGCACATATCATGGCACCTTTCCTGCTGAACTCAGATGCAGGCTTAGAATTCTCTACAACATGCTTCAGAAAAGCACAGATAAGCTTTAAGTGTTTTAACCTGTTGACCTCAATATAAACAACAGCAATAAATAATACCAAACATGTCCTTTTCACACGCAATCTCCCACCCTCACTGTCTAGAGAATCTTACTTGTAAATCAGATTAAATCCATGCTATATTCTCTGCTGCATAGTCTACTTAGAAGTGAGGGTGTATTTTCTTCTCTATTTCCATTAGGGAGTTTTAAAGGGATTCTTCAGCTGTATGGTCAGAGGGAAATAGCACATTATCTTGCCGTATGGACAATCACTGGGATATCTTGGAACAATAATCCATTTACTTGGAGTGTGCCTCTCTTTTCAAATGCTTAAACCCTTAAGTGAATTTGGAAGTAAGTATGTTGAACGATGCAGTTCTTGCTCGTACTCCTTCATAAAAAAGCTTCAACTTGGCTTCTCTGATGACCATTTTTAAAAAGACAGGTCTTTCTTTATCATAGTGTTTCTGCTTACTTTTTTGTTGTTGTTGCTTATCACAGTCTATAACTATTTTTACAAGCTTGTATATTAAGCTATTATCGTTGGTATCTCTAATTGTAGGAAAATATTAAATCAATTTTCATAAGAAGGGACCTCATCTGACTTGTCTACCACTGTATTTCCCACAGTCTCTTGCCTGGCACTGATGAGGAATTCAACTAATATGAGGTGGACAAGTTGATGATGAATGAAACAGTAGGAAGAAGTATATGTGAGGGCTGGTGTGTGTGATTGCTTGCACGCACAATGCAGAAATTGAGAATCACATCTTATTCCTCGTTATGATTTTTTTACGGTTTTGCCTTATGGAACAGTGGATCACACATAGTTCTTGGAGTTAGACACAATCTATGCTTATATCCTTGCTCTATCACTTACTAGTTCAAGGTTACTTAAATTTCAGGGCCAAGTTCGTTCCTCTTTAACACAACATTGTGCCAAATAGAGTTGCAGGGACATAAAGTGAGGCAAAACATTTAACCTCTAGTATCTGGTACATGGCAGGTACTTAATAAAGATAACTGTTTTCAAACATACAGGACAAAATATATGTATTTTTTTTTATTTTTTAGGAAGATAAATGGAGTAAATAGGTATTACTCCTATATGTAATACAATTATACACACTAATGTGAACACAAAATTGTGTATCTGAATAATAAAATCATGTTTCTAAAATGAGAGGTAAGAGTCTGGAGATCATCCTGCCTATCATTCCATTAGATGATAATTAAGATTTGTTGCACATATTTTGGGGGCGACTTATAAAATAATTTTGAGATATTGCTAGATTTTTAACAACTGCTATGAAATTTACACACCAAATACATCAAATAGCAAATACAAACACAACATTTAAAGAATACCATGGATATATATGGCTTCTTTAGACCCAAATTCTCTTGCTAATCTATGGAGAAACTAGAATCTAGCTAAACTGAACCTTCTCCCCGTTCCTTGAATTTATTATAACTGAAAAGCAAGTAGCTTAATTCACAAAACTTATTATATCATAACAAAAAGGACAAGATTTTTGTTTTAGTTGCTTGCCCCTCTCCAGCATTAAAATACCAATGTCTAACTGTATATTGCCAGTGACAGATTTTTGCATGTGTCTACACAAAAGAGAGAGTGGCAAAAATGTGTCATGGGTGGTGTGGCAATCAGCCACTGCTATTTTAATGCTGGAGTGGGGAGAAGCCAACAAACAAAACAACTGAACAACTAAAACAAAAATCTCATCTTTTTTGTTATAACAGAATACAATTTTGTTTATTTTAATTTTTCAAAATAGCTATCCAACCATGATGTATTTTAGCATAGTCAGGTAAAAAACCTAATTATTGTTGCCAAAAAAGAGAGTGCTGAACAAGGATGTTTGTGGGCTAAAATTTCTTTTATGGAACTCATTAGCAGTGTCAGACACAAAAATATTTACGATGTTCTAAAACTGCTGAAAACAGAAGGGGCATTCAGTATACTTTAGAGTTTATTCCAGCCTCACACTACTTTCATAACTGTGAAATTCTCTAAAGGAGTATATGTAGTAGCAAATGATGTTATTCTGAGTGAGTTTACAGTGTTACCAGAGTTTATACAACGTTCAATTATACAATGTTCTGCTTACCATTTCTTTCTCCCTCCTTCCTATTGTTAAGAGTACCCACACATTCCATTAATACCTGGCTTTTGTGCAGAGGGAGAGAGAGAATCTTGAGCAGGTTCCATGCTGTCAGTGCAGAACCTGATGTGGATTTGATCTCATGAACCACAAGATCACGACCTGAGCCAAAATCAAGAGTTGGATGCTTAACCCATTGAGTTCCCTAGGCACCCCATTTGTTTCAGTTCTATGAATTAATACATTTATCTTATTTTCAAGGCAGTTGGTGCTGGAATTTTTTTTGTTATCTGTAATAAAACTCACAGACATAGCAACCAAAATTACTCTTTTTTAAAAAGGGAACTCTTATTTCTTCCCGACTCATTCAGATGTAAAAACTTAAGCATTGCCACATTGAAGTTGATTAATTTTTTCTTTAGTCTTCAGTCTCTGATAGTTACATGGTTTTTCCCCTTTGAAAAACAGGTTTTCTAAAATGTGTGACAGCATTGTAGATATTCTTTTGAATATCCAACATCCTTGTAGTAACTATTTTCTGCTCTCTGCTGATGCGGAAGTGGAACTCAATCTCCATAGAAAGGTTTCACTGGAGGTTAGGGTAAAGGGAGGGTTACATCCCAGCAGTATAACTTAACATGGAATCTTAGACCCCAATTTTTTAAATAAGTGTTTTGTGTCTTCTTTCCCAGGAATGTCAGACCACTTTCTCTGTAGATGCTGGCTCTTACCATGCTGTAAGTCATGCTGGGTCACTTATATTGGGTATTGTCTGGAAATTCAATTTTCTTCCTTTAGAAGAAGAAGAAGGAGGAGGAGGAGGAGGAGAAGAAGGGGAAGAAGAAGAAGAAGAAGAAGAAGAAGAAGAAGAAGGAGGGAGAGGAGGAGGAGAAGAAGAAGAGGAAGAAGAAGAAGAAGAAGAAGAAGAAGAAGAAGAAGAAGAAGAATGAGGAGGAGGAGGAGAATTTATCTTTCTCAGCCTCTTAGCTGTAGATTCCCCTTTGCATATCCAAGGACTACAGTGCTCTATTAAATAAAATATTAATCAAGCTGAGACTCAACTTTGTGTAGTAGAAACTAGTAGAGGCTTTGCAATTGAAGTCCTTCTAATTTTGCATTTCCACAATACTCTGGAAAGATAAATGCATTTTATACATCTTTTGAATCATGTCTCTTCTCCCTAGAAAATAATTAACTTTATATAACACTTTACCACTTAAATACAATTGTATTTCTCACTAGAATGTGAGCTCCCGGAAGGCAAAATCTGCCATATTAATCTTGATTTCTCTAGTACTCAGTGCATTGGTGATCAATAAATACTTGTTGAATGGATGAAAACATAATTGAGCAATAAAATTAAAAATTTAAGTATATAAGGAATTTAAATTGACCACATATCATAGGTATTTACACAATACTATCCAAATATTCCATCCACTTATTATTCTCCATGTAATATTTCCAAATTTAGATGATTTTTCTTTAATATTATTTGATTTGAGTTGTTTTTTTTTTTAAACCCCTTAAGGATAATTGCTCTTATAAAAAACGTGACACGTGGATTTTGTTTGCTACATTCCAGAAAGAGAAGCTACCAGAGGGGAATTTTTTTTACACTTATTAGTCTGTGTTGAAAACAATAGCAAATTCATGGCCTTCCTAGGTATTAAACTAGGATTATATTCCTATCCATAAAGTTACATCATAGAAAGTAATTTCAGAAGATGGGACTAATGTCTGGTTTGGTCTTACAGGAAAGCTAATCAATCCTCTGAAAATGGATCTGAACCAGTGTAAACTGGTGTAGTGGAAGCCATGACAGGTTCTGTTTCTTTGTGTTTTAATGCAAGTGGTTGACTTAAGCTTTCATTGCAGAGGCATCTCATTTCAAAGAAGCCTATCTTGAATAAACACAGTGCCAGCCACACAACTAGATAAAGGACCAGGCCATCTCCCCTTACTGAGGCTCCTTTGTTTTGAAGATCTTGGCTGATTTTGGTAACTGAGCATTTGGGCAACTTGTTTTTTCTCTTTCAGTGTGCTAAATTCCTGCCTTAATGTGTTAGAGTCACCAATAAAGAATGAGTCTGTGAAACTCTAGGCCCCTATCCTGGATCCCAATAAAAGCAGAACCCTAAGTCCTGTGTGCTTTCTCTTTCTCTCCCTCTACCCCTGACCTCCCTTTGTGACCCCAGCTGTGTTATGTGATTTCCAAGTCTTGTAAGTAATGAACCTTTATTTTTTAACCATTTCCTGATGGTTATTGCTGAAGGGTCTTTTGCAGTCATAGTGAGAATCACAAAGGCTGGTCTAAACACAACAATGGTTATTGACAGGCTGAGACCAGCATAACACAATTGTGTTTTTCCAGGTCTCTTCAGGCTGTGTACTGAAAATGGGTAATTTGTAATGCTAATGTTCAAAATTTCACTGGCTCTTGACTTCTCCTATGGAGTATAGTAGCTTAGCCCCCAATAAATTCCTCCTCTGTCTTCTGGGAACCTATGGATTACTCTCATGTGTGTTCATAGTCCTCCCAGGTCCTTCAGGTCTGATCCTTCATTGATATCTGATCCTTATGAAACCACTTTGTGATGTTCCTTTCAACCCTACACTGATGCTGGTACTATTGTGAGAAAATCTATGTACTTTGTAAGATGTTCCCATAATGACAAAATCTCAAGCTGCCACAGTACATAGACTTCCTTGGATCTTCATTCTGATGTAGTCATATCATGATCCAAGCAGATTTGGAAAGGGGAAGTGGGTGATAGTAATCTAAAATGGCACTAATTGTGCCATACTGTCTCAGAGAGACTCTTGTGAGATCGCCTTCTTCATTATCTTCTTCTCTCTCTAAAGGCATAATCAGCATATCTGAACTCAGGTCAGACATTATGCCGTCTTCCCTCTAAGTGGTCTTGCAAAGTCACCCACACAATCAACTTGCCAACTATTGGTAATGAAAGACAATGTCTTCCCCATCAGTAGCTGTTATGAAACACAATTTTTGGTATTTCTGCCTAGGAGTTCATTGCATATTCTAACATTTATGTGAATCTTCATTAAGTTTAAGAAAGAAAGGACGCCTGGGTGGCTCAGTCGGCTAAGCATCCGACTTCAGCTCAGGTCATGATCTCATGGTTCATGGGTTCAAGCCCCACATCGAGATCTGAGCTGACAGCTCAGAGCATGGAGCCTGATATGGATTCTGTGTCTCCCTCTCTCTCTGCCCCTCCTATGTTCTCGTTCTGTCTTTCTCTGTCTCTCAAAAATGAATAAACGTTAAAAAAAGAAAATTTAATGTAAGAAAGAATGGCCAATGTGTATTGCACATATTTGCATTTCCTTTTAAACTTTATTCTCTCTTTCTCTGTCCTGCTTTCTGCTCCAGGCAGCTGACCCGTATGAGCTGCATCAGTAGCTTCCCTCACTCTGACTTTCAGTTGACTTTAGCCAACAGGGAGCCTGGTCAGGTGATTTGAAGAAGAAAGCAGAGTAAGGTTGGAATATTTCTTCCTCTGTCTTCCTTCTAATAGGTCACCTCAGCTGATCTGTGTCCTTCAACCAAAGGTTATGGCATCATTCAAAATGGCCTTCTTCTTTTGACTCTTTCCTTCTGGATTCAGGTATGGGATTCCTCCTTCATTCCTTTTAGCCTAAGGATGTCAGTAGCCCTGATGCTACTACCCTGGATTAATGTGGTAAATTTTGTGGTTTCCTCTACTCACACACATTTTGTAAGTAGACTATCTCTGGACCATTCTTTTGGCATATGTCATCTGTTTTCTGCTGGGACCCAGATACAGAGTAATTCATGTCACAAAAGGTCCTAGGAAATAAACTTCACAGTGGGATCCGAGTATTAGATTGCCCACATATTTGAGGAACAGGGGATGTGCTCCTTACAAGGGAGGAGGAATGGAACTTGGGTGATTTATGGCAGCTAGTGCCATCATGATTATGAATATTTTCATTGATGGTAGCACAGGATGAAGTGGGGCTGGAGGGAAATCAGGTAACTTTGGCATTTTGTTGTTATGACAACAGTAATGACTTGAAATATTGGAGACATCTGGCTTCTTTCTATGGCCCCTGATAACAAACACAGGAGACACGAGAAATTAAAACCTATGAGTATGCAATTAGGAATATGCATAGAGAATCAAAAGGCCTCTTTGAAGTTTTAAATGAGTCCCTCTTGACCTATAGTAACAGGGAATTTATGACTTGAGGAAACTTAATAAACAATTAGGTGCTCTCCCAATTAGATATAGATGCTATATTAAGTGGTAAATATGCAAGTATATATTACAGTCCAGTGTAAGAGACTATATTGTCTCTAATATAATGGTGCTGGTAGGCAAGGAGTGAACTCTGGTGCATTGAATAAACACATTTGTACAGACTCCACATGAGGTTGGGAGCCTATAAATTTTGAATTCCTCAGAATTTCTGTGTAAACAGAAGCAGAAGCAAACCTTTTAACTCTGCAAGGGAGCCATCTCCTATGTGGGGGGAAAAAGAAAGCAAACAAAAGTTAGCGTGTGTGCATGGAACAGTTGATTCCCAGGATGAAACCAATTCTCTCTCACTCCAACATCTTTCATTGTCTCCAGGCCAATAATAACATATATGCCCAATAATATTTATCCCATTATATCCTCAAGAGAGGTACAGGGACTGCTCTGGGTATGACTCTGTGGCAGAAGTTGACATTGCTGCATTTATTGATGACACAATGTTAATTGGACCTGATAAGTAAGAAGTAGTAAGCCATGTACAGCCATAGTAAAAAAAAAAATATATATATATATATATATATATATATATATATATATATATGACAGAGTGCAGGAGATAAACCCCTCAGAAGGTAGAAGTTTTCAAGCATCCAGTAATCTGAAGCTAGTCATGTTTTTATCACTCATCACGAAGAAAGAAACAAGGCTTGGTAGACTTGTCTGGATTTTGCAGGCAACGTGTACCACATTTGGGCATACTGCTCTGACACATTTACTAGTATTAAGCTATAAGGGTGCCAATTGGACTGAAAGAAATAAACTACAATGGCAGTTTCAGTCTGCAGTGCAAGTTGACATTTAAGTCTTAAGACCCAGTAGACACAGTGGTATTTGAAGTGTCTGGGGCGGACAGAGATGTTGATACAGAGAATATGGCAAGTTCCAGTAAGGGAATCTCAGCACAGATGCCTAACATTTGAAGTAAGACCTTACTCCCCTCTGCTGGCATTTCTTTTCCATCTTACAAGTAGCTTCTGACTTGCCACTAGGCCCTGGTACATACTAAGCTTCTGTCCAGAGGATACCACATGATTTTACAACTTGATCTCCTCATACAGGAGAAAAGACATCATCTGGCCATTGTATCACAGAATTATACATGCACAGCAGCACATTATTGCAAAATAGAAATGGTACATACTGGACTGGAGGGGAAAGGAGCTATGCAATGGAGTAGATGAGGAGGTCATTACTCACTATAGTTCCTTTTAGTATTCTCTTGTCCAGTAATCAGACAAAAGAAAACTGTAGGAACCCCCGCACCCCTCCCCCCAAAAAAGACAAGAACATCAAGGACTCAGACCCTGAAGGAATGAAGATTTGGATCACACACAACAAGTAAAAAATTCTGTCTTGCTGAAGTGCTGACTGAAGTAACAGGGATTTGGAAGGAGTGTTTGGAAAAAGTGGCTGTGATTACCTATTTATGTCTCATAACCAACTACTGGTTTAGAAGTGGTTGTAGCTATGTTTTATGCTATTTGTTTCTTTTTTTTTCTCTCTTTTGTCCCCTCTTACATTATGTAAAAAGCACAAGTGGAGGCCTGCTGAATACTTTTGGCTAGCAGCTTGCCCTTCTAATTTCTGCTGTCACCCACTGAGTGAGAGTCAAGTGTATTTTTGAAAAATAAAACATTTTATAACAGTTGAATTTGATACTGTGATTAGGCAATTTGGTTAAGATACTTTGTAAATTCATGACATGTGGAAAGAGAATTGTTGAAAACCATATTGGATGTTCTGTAAGGAAACAGTAATGCAAGTAGGTAAAAAATTTTATTCTAGCTAAGAGTGAATAAGACTATCATAAAATATGAGAAAAATCATAAAAATATGAAAGGATTTAGTATTCATATTTCTTCAAAAATATTCTTAAATTCTTATGCCATTTTAAAGAGACTAATATGAGAAACTATGTAGGAGAACCATGGTCAAGGTAATGGCCTGGTCTTACTTCAAGTGATGGAAAATGATTGTACATTTATCAGCATTAAGTGAAAGCAGGATTTAAAAGGTATGCATGTGTCTTGTCTTCCTTGAATTTTTTGTTTTAAATGTCTTTTCCAAGAAACAGTAACTATCATATAAAACACCACAGGCTGATAACGTTAACGTCTCAAAGTTAAACTTCAGATGACGTCTCTTCCATGAGTATCAGAATCAGTGGCAAGTGCTAACACAACAGCTTGAGTGGATGTGTCCCACAGACCCTTTAACCCAATATGCCCAAAAGTGAACACATCACCTGCCTACATATCTTCTTTCTAGTGTTCTCTATGCTTCATTCTTAGGTGAGACAGTAATGTCCCGGACGCTCGGCCCAGTACAGGAGATGGCTTTGTTTCTCCATATCCTCTACCTACATGACATTGCAGTTCACTAACAATTTCTACTAAGTTCCCATCCTAAACATTTCATGAAACTAACCTTTTATTCCTATCCATACTACTATTCCTTTAACCCAGATTCTCATCATCCCCACCATGAAGACAGCCTCCTACTTGATCTCTTTACATTCAATATGTTTCACCATAAATACATTCTCCACACAGCCTCCAGAATGTTCTATCTAAAATGAACATCTCGAGGACTCCTCTTTCTACTTAAAATTTTCAAAGTGGTTTCCTTTTCCTAGGATAAACTACCTATTTCTTACCATGAACTAACTTATTTCTGTACCTCTTGACTTATACTTCCCACTCTAGAAACACTGCATTGCTTGGAATTCCTGGACCATGCACATGCTTTTACTGATGTCATTGCTTTTAAATGAAGTATTCTTGAATTCAACCAAAATGGTGAAAAGGAAGTCTCTGAACTCCCTTCATCCATGAACATACTGAACATACAGCTACCCATGAAGCAATTATCTTTAACAGAAGTTCAGAAACTGGGCAACTTCTAAACCTCTAGTGAATGAGGAAAATACCCCCATCAAAAAGGACAAGAGAGGCTGAGACACACTCTTGCCATAAGCCCCATCCCCCCATATGATTAGAGGAAACAGTGTCATATGATTAGAGGAAACTCCCAACTCCTCACTTCTCTCTGCAAAATGAAGGATTCAGAACCCATACTTAGTTGCCCTGACTGTTAAGATTCCCACTTGAGGGAGGGGCCTCCAAAACATCTAATTGTGAAAGCAAATTAGGCTTGAATCAGGGAGACTCAAAACTATAGTAAAAAAAGAAAAAAAGAAAGAAAACGTTGATAAGGAGTGATAAGGGCCTGTGAGCAATGACTGCAGCTATCCCCCTCAGAGTTCTGCATGGAAGAGCAGGCAAAAATAAAATCAGTCCATCCGGGTACTTTAAAAGCTTTTTTCTGTAGGTCAGCATTTTAATTTAGCACAAGTCTAGGGTCTGGCTAAGATCCTCCCTGAAGACTCGGGAAGCTAGCAGACCCTTCCATTGCCTTCTTGCTCTAGACCACTCCAAGTCACCAGTATCATCCTAGAAAGAGCTTGCACACATATCTGGTGTCCCAAGCTTTTGTGACTGCTGACTGAGAGGAAGGACCGTGGATCACTTGGCTTTGAGAACCAACAGGGCTTGAATTTATAAGTCCCACAGAACTGTAGCAAAGAAAGAAGCAGCAGTTGTTAATGGGTGCAGAAGCACTCTCCCTACCCCCATGGCTATATGCCTGGGTCTAACACAGAAAGAGTGGGTAAAAATGCCCATCACCCAGTTTCTCCCAGGAAGGGGCTTGACTACATACTTTCCCAGCTGTTGCCTGGGGGCCCAGCTTCCAATAAGCTTGCATCTGGGTGCAAAACCGGATCCTCCCTTTTGGGACAATGATTGGTTGGACATACTCCCAACTACTGTAACCACTAGGAATGAAGAAGGTGGTTTGGACAATCACAAAGATTTGAGAAATGACCAGAAGCTTGGGCCAAGATGATTGACAAGGTTCATCTTCTACACAAGGCCACCACTCCCTCAAGGCTGAGAAACGTGGCTGTTTGATTTAATATGCAGAAACCAACACTGACAGAAAAAAAAAAAAAAAGAATAAACAGAGACATGCCTACCAAATAAAAGGACAAGATAAATCTCCAGAAACAGAAGTTAGTGAAAGGGGGACAAAGGATTTGCCCGATATGGAATTCAAAATAGTGGTCATTAAGATTGAATTATGAAGAAATAGAAAATATGGACAGATCTATGACCACTAAAGAGATTGAATCAGTAATGAAAAACCTTCCAACAATGAAAAGTTTAAGACCAGATGAATTTTTCTAATGAATTCTACCAAGCATTTAAAGAACAGTTAATACCAAGCTTCCTCAAATTCTTCCAAAAACAAAAAACAAACAAACAAAAAAAAACCTCAGAAAACAGAAGAAAAGAGAACACTTTCAAACTCATTTTACAAAGGTACAATTATCTTGACACCAAAGCCAAAGGCACTACAAGAAAGAAACAGGCCAATATCCCTGTTGAACATAGATGCAAACATTCTCAACAAAATATTAGCAAAGTAACTTCAAAAGTACATTAAAAGAGTCATACATCATAATCAAGTATGATTTATTCTAGGGATGCAAGGATGGTTCAACACCTGCATATCAATCAATGTGATACACCACATTGACAAAATGAAGAATAAAAATCATATAAACATAAAGGATATGAAGTTGACATTAAAAAAAGACACATAGAACAGAATAGAGAAGCCAGAAATAAAACCATGTATACATGGTTAATAAATTTTTGACAAAGTACTTGAGAACATACAATGGGGAACGAATAGTTTCTGCAATAAATGGTGTTGGGAAAACCAGATTGCTGCATGCAAAAGAATGAAAGTAGATCCCAATATTACACCACACACACAAAACGAACTCAAAATGGATTAAAGATGTGAACATAAAACCTGAAAACATCAATCTCCTAGAAGAAAATAGAGCATAAGATCCTTGGCATTGGTCTCGGTGATGATTTTTTTTTTTTTTTTTGGATTTGACACCAAATGCAAGAATAAATAAATAGGCCTACATCAAACTGAAAAGCTTCTGCACAGCAAAGGGAACCATCAACAAAATGAAAAGGCAACCTATGGAATGGGAGAAGGTATTTGCAAATCATAGATTAGATAAGAGGTTAATACCTAAAGCATATAAGGAACTCACCCATCACAACAGCAAAAACCAAAAATAGGATTAAAAAATGAGCACAGGACCTGAATAAATATTTTTTTCTAAAGAAGACTTACAAATGGCCAACTGGTATGTGAGTGCTCAGTATCACTCATCATCAAGGAAATGCAAATCAAAACCATGATGAGATTTCTCTTTTCACCTTTTGTTATGACTAGTATTAAAAAGACAAGAACCAACAAATGCTGGCAAGGATGTGGAGAAAAAGAACCATTGTATACTGTTGGTGGCAAGGTAAACCAGTATAGCCCACTATGGAAAACAGTATGAAGGTTCCTCAAGAAATTAAAAATAGAACTACCATATTATCTGGTAACCCCACCTTTGGGTATATATCCAAAAAGAAAGGAAACCATTGTCTCAAAGAGATATCAGTGCTTCCATGTTCATTGCAGCATTATTCACACTAGCCAAGGTATAGAAACAATCTAAGTGTGTGTCGTTGCATGAATGGATCAAAAAAGGTGGTATATGTGAGATATATATATATATATATAATATACTATTATTAAATCTTGATATGGAAGGTATTATGCTAATTGAAATAAGCCAGATAGAGAAAGACAAATGCTGGGTGCTATCACCTATATGTGGAATCTTAAAAAAAAAGAAAAGAAAAAAAAGAAAAAAAGGTGAACTCATAGAAACAGAATAGACAAGTGGTTGCCCAGGGCTGGAGGGTAGGGGAAATAGAGGGAGGTTGATAAAGGGATACAATTTTCAATTTTAAAATAAATAAGGTCTGAGGTTTTAATGTATAAGATGAGGATCATAGTTGTTAACACTGTACTGTGTAATTGAAATGTGCTAGGAGAGTGCAACTTAAACGTTCTCAAAACAAATAAACAAAAATAAAAAATGGGTGGCTCAGTGGGTTAAGCGTCGGACTTTGGCTTAGGTCATGATCCTGCAGTTTGTGAGTTTGAGCCCCATGTCGGGCTCTGTGCTGACAGCTCAGTGCCTGGAGCCTGCTTCTGATTCTGTGTCTCCCCTTCTCTCTGACCCTCCCATATTCATGCGCTGTCTCTTTCTGTTTCTCAATAATAAATAAATGATAAAAAATTACAAAATAAATGAATAAAAATATGTGAGGTGATTGATATATTAACCTGATGGGGTAATCCTTTAATTTATGTATACATATATCAAGTGATCACATTTGTATACTTTAAACACCTTACTATTTTGTCAATTATAACTCAATAAAGCTGAAATTAAAATTAAAAAAAAGTGTTCTCCTCACTACTTCCCCACCATTCATCTACTGGACTCTTTAACCTCTACTGGACTCAATTCGGGTGTCAGCCACTGGGGACTGGTCTTCTCTCTGAGCTCCAAGAAAAAATGTGCATAATAGATTTTTCTTTGCCTCACCATATTATCTTAAACGTATGCCTCCTTATTTCATCTTTGATCGCCCTTCTTACAGGGTCTTAATTATTGGCTTACTTGAATGAAGTCTGGGAACTTCTTGAAAAAAGTTTCTGTTGGGTCATCTTTTTATCCACTGTGTCAACCACATTATTTGGAACATAGTAGTTCCTTATAGTTTGTGGAATTAATGAATGAATTGAAATACTGTTTTCCAGTAAATATTCTTGGTACAGGATTGTTGTCTATTAGGGTAAAATTCATTAAAATCCATATAATCAAATCTCATGAACACCCCAAAATGAAAACTACTTCTTTTCATTTTTGGACATTCTAAATTCATCAAAATTGAAAGGTACAAAAGCCTAACTTGTGTACGTTTACATATACGTTTTGGATTGTGTAATTGATCTTATTGAATCAGTGATTTATAATTTGGTGCATAAAAGAAAAGAATGTGGTCTTAATCTGGTATAACTATTAATATTAATGTTATTCTTTATCTTAATTAGAGAACTGAAACTTCTTTTTTTTTAAGTTTATTTATTTTGAGAGAGAGAGACAGAGTGTGCATGAATGGAGTAGGGGAAGAGAGAGAGGGAGAATGAGAATCTCAAGCGGGCTCTGCCTTGACTTTGGGCTCCATCTCATGAATCGTGAGATCATTACCTGAGCAAAAATCAAGAGTCGGAAGCGTATCCAACTCAGCCACCCAGGCACTCCACGAACTGAAACTTTTATTTATAGTTCTGAGTGATTAAAATCCTTATGCTTTTCTCTCCCATTTCTTTATTTGGTTTGTTGTAGCCAGTAATGTCTCATGTCTGGAACCTGGGTTCCTTATGCAAGAAGCAAACTTTGCTACCTTCTGATAAAACTAGCATGGGCCTTCTTTCCTTTCTATTGTTGAGTTGCATCTAAGCCTTTCAGATGGCCTAGATTTTGACAGTTCCAGAGAGCCAATAGGAAGAAAGGCGATGATCTCCACTTTGGTGAGACTTTGCCAATAGGAAGTATGGGACTGACATTTATAATCCACTTTTGATAGTGAAATCAGCTAAAATTTGCTCTACCAGTCATTCAAAAATTATCACACCCTTCCTCCTCACATAATGACTTTCCTTTCTTTTAGGCAAAGCCTTTTATTATGGAATGCAAATTAAACCTGTGCAGAATGGGTAGTATATATAATATCCTTCAGCATTTTAAAGCAGATTTAAAAAGGAAAACTATTGTTTCCCATGTTGAAACAAAGAGTAAGTGAAATGGAAATTGAAATTTTACATCTCATTTCTACCCTTAATTCTAAAAATTACATTCAAACATATGCAAAAGGAACAACAATAACAGCCAACTGAGCAAACACACAAATGATAGGGTAGGTAGCATTTTTATTTCTTCCATGTTTTAACGCAACTTACCCTTGTTTCAGAAACAATACTTATGTTCTAGATAATTACCAAAGTTGAACAGCAGAGGGCAGAAAATAGCAAATTCTGTTTCTTTGAGTATGGTATTCAACTATAGATCTCGCAGTTTTGAAAATTTAAAAATTGATTTTATTATTGATAAATTTGAGTTATATTTTTGAAGGGAGAAGTTTCTAAGTATTCAAAATAAATTCTAATATTTTTCATGCATTTTTATAACTATATACTTCAGTCAATTTAAATTTATTACATTTATACTGACAGTATTCTATGCTTGAAGAATATAAGCTGTATAAATATTATAGTGAATTAGAAAAAGCTCCATGAATGATAATATTAATACAATGATGCTAACATTGCAGGAAATGTATTCAGCTATGTTGTGAAATGTACATACATAACAGCTTTGTGAAAGACACATTAATAGAATAGCAGCTGAATTATAAGTAATGCCTACTAACTTTGTATTTCTATATTATATATGAATTATAATTTGTTATTAAACTGTAATATTTAACCCAAATTCTTACACTATTTACTAGGGAAAATTATCTATGATTCAGCAAATTCTTTATATCATTCGCTTTTACAGTAATTCAGTAATTTTGAGTTCATCTTTGCCTATGAATTTGAAACAGATTAGGATGAAAATAGTTTTTGAAACATTTTTGAGAGAAATAAACAATTTACATTGATCTATACTTTAAACATCACAGTTTCTCCACATTTAAGCTCCTTCCCCTCTCTGTTTTCATTCCAAATTACTTTTATGAAATTGAAGTTCTTCTTGTGGAAAAAATGGAATGGAGGAAAAAAAAAGAAAATAGCTGGAAAGGTATTTTTTATTTTGCTCTGAGATATTATTTATTCATTTATATATCTTTTATATATATCATATATTTCAAATAGGGAATAATTTCAAATCATTTTTTGTGCCTTACCTCAAAACTAGGGATTGAATAGATAAGACTAATTTAATTAGTCTTTGTATTGTAAATTTGGATATATTTTTATTTATATCTGTTTTACTATTGTTATTCTTATTTCATTTTTAAAAAGCTAAATGCATTTTAATTCACAGGGCCTATTTTACATACAGCGAATTGTTTATTAACAGACTAAAATAAATTCTTGGTGATCAAATAGGGAGGTATTTCTAGCCTAGCAATAAGCTTAGTAATAGATTATGGATATTTTGCTTCCTGGCTTAGGAATAAATATCTAAAATCAAAAGCAGGGAAAGACCATAACTTGGTATCACAGAATTATAGGATTTGAGAGCCGCAGAGGCCACTTTGACCATCTTTCTCATTTCTAAAATGGGGAAATCAAGGCCTGGAATGATAAGGTAACAGTCAACAAAGGAGGCTGTAGGAATGATATTAATGTGGCAATTGCACAGGAAGGCAGCATGATAGACCAACTCTCCTGGCATTCTGAAATATCACCAAGTTATTCCTTTAGTATTGTGAGTTCCAATCACCTGTTTCCTGGAAATAGTCCCTTGTACTCGGCCCTCCTTTATTTCTTTGTTTAAACCAAAAAAGCTGTAAAACTTAAGAATTTCTGAGGCAGCAGAAGGAGTTGCCAGAGCAGGTTCCCAGGCAATTGCTTGGCACTTGTGAAGTGCATAAATTCCACAGGGGGAAGTCTAGTCTTCCATACTCTCTATCAGCTCTCTTTTCACAAACTTTTAATCCCTAACCTCATCTTTCTTTCTCAGTGATCTTGAGCTCCGTGGGTTTGAAGTGATGAAAGCTTAGCTTACTTTCTTTGAGCAGTGATTTCTCAAAACTCAGGGCCATAACACTGTGGAATATCTGGTTTCTCACCATGTCCCTGGGGACGATTCTGCAGCTCAGTGGACTTTTTAGATTTATTTCATCTTCTAATTTCTTTCTCCTATGAGCCTTTCCTTGAAACGGAGTCTTTTGCTTTCAGTAAAGAAAGGGCTTCTTCTAAAGAGCCAAGTCTACATGTCTTTACTATGGGAGGGAATCTGCAGTGAAGTCTGCAAGACCTGCACTCATTTGGCTCTGCAAGTTGGCATGATGACCAAGTGGAATACACTCTAAAGATGAGATATCCATGCAAAGTATCTCAAAAATTCAACCTTGATTTCCTCTTAAGTGACTTTAGCCTTTAAAGATAGAATTTTGTTTTTCTTTTCCTCTGGGTGCTGGCTATCTCACATTTGGCAAAACTTCCCAATTTTTGAACACTTCTTCGACGGGTGTTCTGTCTTCTTGTTTGCTTTTTGGCTGGGTCAGGCAAGGTGTACGAGAGCGTTTCTATATTGCTAGGTGAGTTTTCACAGGCTACAGAAAATGAAAATAAAAACGACTTTAAATGCAAAACAGCAGGGCCTGGTGAGAGGACGCTTCACCGGCAACAATTAGCAATTCGGCTTCTGCACAGCAGCCGGAAATCAGCTTTGCTGCGTTTGGTCCAGGCTGGAGCATCTCAGCGGCAGCTGCAGCGGCGGCACAAAGGTAGCACGAGGCTAGGAGCGGGGCGCTGTCCTCGGTGCTGAAAGGCGGAAGCGCTCAATGGGCGCGACAGCTCGCGAGACCCGAGGTCTAGCCCAGGGATCGTGGCGGCCCGGCTCTGAGCCGCGCTTTCTCAGCTCGGCGCACGCGACGCTGCCAGGGCAGTGCGGGGTGCGGGGTGCGGGGGAGGGGTGGGACGCGCGCGCCAGCCGCCTGCCGCTAGTCGCGCACGCGCGCCCGGGGCTGCCTGCTCCTCTGTGACTTGCGTGTGTGTGTGTGTGTGTGTGTGTGTGTGTGTGTGTATGTGTGTGTCTGTGTGTGTGTGTGTGTGTGTGCGCGCGCGCGCGCGCGCGCGTGTGTGAGACAGAGGGGAGAGGGAGAAGAGAGCGCGAGAGAGGGTGAGTGTGTGTGAGTGCATGGGAGGGTGCTGAATATTCTAAGGCACTGGAACCACAGCGGCAGCTCCGCTGAAAACTGCATCCAGCCAGTCCTCCGGACTTCGGAAGCAGGGACAGGGCGCAGGGCATCAGCAGCCACCAGCAGGACCTGGGAAATAGGAATCCTTCTGCCTCCACTTCACGTTTTTAGCAGCTTGGTGCTAAATTGCTGTCTCAAAATGCAGAGGATCTAATTTGCTGAGGAAAACCGCCAAAGAAGGAAGAGGAGGAAAAGGAAAAAAAAAGGGGGGTATTTTGTGGATGCTCTACTTTTCTTGGAAATGCAAAAGATTATGCATATATCTGCCCTCCTTTCTCCTGTTTTATGGGGACTGATTTTTGGTGTCTCTTCTAACAGCATACAGATAGGTAGGTACCCTTTGTGCTCTGCTTTTGAATTGTGCATAATTTGGTGGTAATCTTTGTTCACAGTGGACAAATTAATTCATGTCATGTAGACTTATGTCATACCTTGACTGCATTCCAGATTTAAACTGCCTAGAATATACATATTTTTCTTAGCATGTATATTGGCTTTGGTGCAAAAGAGGAAAAGGTGTTCTCATTTCTGATCTCCAAATTTTATTAATTCTGCCTTAAACAACATTTTCCTGTTTGTTCAGATTCTCTAGAGGGTCTGAATGCAAACCCTGTGATTATCAGGAAAGGCTAATGTTTCTGGCCACCTACCTTGCCCTCAGACTCTCATCTGTGCCTTGACCCTTTAACTACCATTTGGACGATCAGCTCCCCGCTGCCCGAGTCCGTTGATGTGTTTATCCGGCCTATTAGCTGAATAAGAGACTCCTGGGCTGTTGGGCGCTAGCGGGCTCCCCTCCTTTCCTTCTCTGGCACTGACACTGTTCTTCTGCTTGGTGTTTGTTCTTTGCAGGGGGGCTATTTCCCAGGGGCGCCGATCAGGAATACAGTGCATTTCGGGTAGGGATGGTTCAGTTTTCCACTTCGGAGTTCAGACTGACTCCCCACATCGACAATTTGGAGGTAGCAAACAGCTTCGCAGTCACCAATGCTTGTAAGTAATGAATATTCATGTCTTTTGGATGCCGCACGCGGAGCGCCCGCGAGTGTGAATGTGGCGTGTGTGTTTCAGTGTGTCAGTGTGTGGGTGTGAGTGACTGCACACGCGCGTGCGTGTGACGGCGTAGGGAGAAAGTGGCTGCAATCTCGGGGACCCCCGCTGGCGGTGTGTGTGTGGGGGGGGGCGCTGAAGAGGGACCGAAAGGCATTGAAAAGTGTGCGCACTAGGGAGGTGGAGTGGTGATTGGAGCTGGAGGGAGCTCCCTTAGGTTCGGGGGGTTCTAGTCTTGGGTGTTTCAAGAGAAGCCCTCCCTGTCCCTCCGCCTCCCCCTCCCCCCACCTTGCGCGCCTGGTGGTACCCTGACCACAGAGAACACGCTGTTTCCCTGGACGCGCTGTCGGGCTGCTGGATAGATCCCACGGGGACTGCTGAGCCCCGACGCCTGCCCCGGCAGCTGCGCTCCTCTCCTGGCCCTGGATTTAAATCCACAGGCCCAGGACGGATTCATCGTCTGGACCCCTGGAGCCCCATATTACCCACCTCGACGGGACAAGTTGTTAAAATGGTTCTGGAGTTGGGTTCGGGGCTGTTACGTAACGCCCACCCGAGGGGCGCGGCGAGGCTCGGCGAGGAGCGGAGGCTGACGCAGGCCCAGGGCCCGGCCGGGTCGGGTAGGGGTGGAGGGGGAGCGCTGTCAATCTCTCGTTGCTCTGTTCAGCTTGAGCCTAAGTTGAAGGGGGCGATTCTGCCGTGGGCGCCGCGGTCAGCTCGCCGGCCGGGTGCGCTTTGTTCTTAGGTAGCGGGGCTCCAGCAAAGGCAGCAAGAGCTAAGGACCTGAAAGCAGTTGGAGCCGGCCGAGTTTGGAAATCTGAAGAAGTGGCTGATCAGCCATTTTAGTCTTTGCAGTTTTCCATATTAGCCCTAGCACTCCGCGCGGGGTTCCGGGACACGCGATGAAGCTCTGCCAAGGCTTCGGACAGAGTGATAGAACCCAAGCAATTAAGTCTCTAAAAGGTTCAGTGGAAGGGTTCGCGGGCTCCTGTCCTGGCGCTCCCACCCCTGCGACGGCGTGGGCAGTGCAGCCGGCGCCACTGTACCTTCCTGCCCCCTTCCCAGCAGCTGCCATCATTTCCTGCCAAACGGCTTGGGAGAGTCTTTCCTGCCTTAATGTTCTCGGTTTTTATTTCATAGTTAACAGTTTGGAAGGGTGGGTTGCAGATGGCCCACCTTCCACTTTGGCGACAGTGTAAAGGAGCTAGCGGAAAATTACCCCAGAAAAAGCCCAACTGCAGCGTTCCCACATTAGACAAACTGGTTGCCATCTCAATTCCCCATACTGAGCATTAATCATAGAGTCGATGGGTTAGCTTGATTATGGTATATCAGGAACATCATCAACTCATTTTGAAACTACCATCATGCGGATGAAGGAATGGAACAGTTTTCCTTTACTGGTAGAACAGGGGCATTATTGTGGTTATGTTAGGTGTCTACAATCCAATTGTTTATAAACAGCCTATTTAAGAAGTTTTCAGTGCCATATATATATATATGAATATATATGTGAATATATATATGAATATATATATATGAATATATATATATATATGAACCAAGTGAGAAAAGAAACTAAAGGTGGGGGTGAGGGGTGAGGAAGACAGAGAGAGTCTTAAAGTAGATTTGCAGCTTTAAAAAACTCAGTGGAAGAATATTAGGAATATTTGGAACAATTTTAGTACATACACAAATACAAAGAAACTGTTGTAGTTTAATTGTTGAAGGTTTTTATATTTGACCTATTGACCTACCGGATTTAGGTTATTTGTTTTGATATCAAGTTTCTATTTTTCTTTTCCTGAATTAAGAGTTTAACACGCGCCTGTGCTAAGTATCTAACAGTATGTAATTGTATACTAGTGTGAAAATGCTTTGAAAAGTAATGAAACTAAGGACTATGATTATTGGAAGTATGTAGATTTTTAATACAGGGGGAAAGTAATTGACAGGTACACTTTGAAAAATGGTCAGTGTTTGAGAAGTTCACTTATTGGTGAAAATAGTGAGAGGGCCAGAATAAGAAGATGACAGATATGTCCACTGAACAAAATGAATATTCCTTGCTTCTAAGAGATATTGAATGACTGTTGGGTCTTTGTAAAGATTAAAGATACTTTTGGTTTAGGTTATAACTAGTTTAGGTCCTCAGTCTCAATATTTTTGAATAGATTTATTTTTAATATAAATTGTATTGGAATAAGATATGCAGATAGAAAATGTGTATTAAATACATATATAACTCCATGAATTTCCACAGAATGAATACATCCATGGCACATGATTTTCATTGAAAACACACACATACACACACAAGCAATTTGTTTGACCACACTTCTGAGAAACTGGGAAGATCAAATCGTCATTTTGCACAGACTTTTTTTCTCAGAAAATGAAGCTGAAATAAAAATGCATGTCTCCAGATCCCCAAATTATTCATCCATGGATTATTATTCTAAGACACTAAAACAAATCATGGTGAAGAACTGAATGTCTTTTCAAGTTTGGCATGTACTACTCCCATGTTATAAGTAATCTTACTGATTGCTAAAGAGAACTAGTAAGGGACTGTTATACAAAGGAGACCCATTGGATAGAATTTTCTGGAGTTGACATTGACTCATTGAGCAAATAACATTTTTGCGACTCACTTTCTTCATTCCCTTAGGAATTTCACAATCTAGAGATTGTAACAAGAAATGGAGCATTTGTGTCCTTCATTTCTTTTCGTTTTGCCAAGGGCAATAGAACATGTAAAATTAGTGTAACTCTTTTATGCTCATGTAAACTACAGTCGTGAAGTCAGCAGTCAAGAACTGAGTGGAAATCTTGAATATCAAATTTGTCAAGATCCGTCTTGATCATTTAAATCCTGCTCCAGGTTTGTCTCCAATGCTTAGCCTTTGTTGGCTTGCCTTTTCTGTCAGGGGAGTCCACGATCCTTCACTATGAAGTGGAAGGCAGCATCAAATATGTTGATAGCTAAAACCAAAATGACTTTCTCTCATTTCCTCCAGAAATGTAAGGAATTCTACTTTTTAACTCCATTATTAAAATAGGTGTCATCAATCTATGTTCATACAGTAGCTTCTTGTTTTACCTACTTAAATTGTAAGATTCTCAGAGTTAAATTTCTATATTAAGAAAGTGGAGTTTTATAACTTCGTAACATAAAAGAAATTCATTTACTCATTTAATTTTATTCCTGAGATGAAGGCACTTATTTGGAATGTGTAGGTTGACATTGATTTAAGGATCCAGCAAGATCCACCAACTGGGTTAAAGTTATGCAAATGAAATGAAGTCATTATTTTGTGAGCTGGGTAAAAGGACTGTGCAGGGCACTGAACTCCCACATCTTCCTCTTTCACAGTCACAGTGAGATAAGGAAAGTACCTGTTTATTCCCATTTGTTGCCATCAGTACCTGAGGAAATAAAGACAGATTTCCAATTTTCTTTTGCTCTGTCTCTCCCCCTCCTCCCACCCCCTTTTCTTTTCTCCTTCTCTTTCTTCTTAGCTAGAAATAGTGCTAAGAGTTTTTTTTTTCCTGAAAACTGTTAAAACCTAAACCTTTACTCTCAGAAAATACAAACCATAAAACTGGAAAAAAAAAAAAGACTAGCATCTGATGTGTTCAATAGTTCAGACTAGTGAGGGACCTCAAGAATTCCTCCCTTTTTCCCTCCCTTCCTCCCTTCCTTCCCTCCCTCTTTCTTTCCTTTCCTTCTTTCCCTCTTTCTTTCTTTCCTCCCTCTCCAATCCCTTCCTTCCTTTTTTCAATATATATTGAGTTCCTTCTCGTTGTCAGGGAATAAATGAATATTTTTCTCATAGAAATTCATTTCTTCTTCTAACATTTTTCTTCTATGCTCTTTTAAATAGTTTTCAAAGTCTTGTAGACCTTGATGCCTTTAGTGTGCACAGGCCACTGTGGTCTTGTCTAAGAACCTTAGTGTGAGGATATGAAGATATTCTAATAGTCCTTACACAAAAGCAATGTATTACAGTAACTGAAAATTTTTGTAAAATAATAAATCTGATTTGGGCATATGTGTACACACCACTTATTTTATATAGTTTAACAAAACAGCAAATATTAGGAAAATACTAAATATTCTTAAACTATCAAAAAATTTAATAACCTAATACTGTGCTCATTCCTAAAATTTCTTTAAAGTAAAACGGTCTAAAGCAGCTATAAACATGAGAATTTGATCTCATAGGGCTTTAGAATGAAAACTTTTAAGGATTAAGTTTCCTCTTCAAAATCTTTCCTTTCTATTTCTTTTCATGAATGACTTTGACAAATTGCTATTAGTCTATTTTAAAATAATTCAATAATTTTATATTTCGATTCCATATAATAAATTATAAAAATATGTAAAGAAATAACAGATACAAATCTACTTTTTCTCTAAGCCAGCAGATGGGGATGTTGGAGAAAATATTGTTCTTTCATAAAACTGTTGCGCACACTAAATACCTTTTGAAACACTGTAAACAGATTTATTTAGAGAAATTGAAAAAAAAAATCTATAAATGCCTCCACTTTGAAAAACTTCACTTAAAATGCTGTTTGAAAAATAATTCACAATGCCCTTTAAAAACAATTGTCTTTGAGTTTGCATAGATTATCTTAAATATCCTTGTAAAATTGACTAATAATAATAATAATAAATGATTACTAAAGGCATCCATGGACAACATTGACTGTAAATGCTCTTAGAAGAGAGAGAATTGTAAACGTGTATTTTTTTCAGCTTTTAAACCTTGATTCTGCAGATATCATTTTTGAGGTATATTTCTTATCATTGAATTTTAGTTGTGAATTATTAAAATTGTGTATCTGTGTTCATGAAATTAATTAATGTTTGCTAAATCTTTATTACAATTTGCTGGAATGTGATTGTATGTATGTATGTATGTATGTATATGTTGTGTGTGTGTGTGTGTGTGTGTGTTTATGTATAGTTATAGATTATAAGTGGTTATAGATGGGCTGGGTTATCATGTCTTGCCATTTTTATTGAGGGAATTTCTAAAACTGGAGTTATCAACATATGCAAACATTTTGTAAAATTAGAACCAACTTGGATGCTATTAAGCAAAGATTAGAATTCATGGTGTGAAGAAAACTGGGACACATGTACCAGAACACAATACCTTACAACTTGGTGTTGTAAATATTGTTATAATCAATTGAAGGTTACAAAGAAAGACGTAGGTCTTTATATGTAAGAATAACTAATTTGTTATTAGTTGTTTGTTTGTTTGTTTGTTTTGTAGTTAAACTTACATACTTTACTTATCACAAGAGAATTTCAAGAAAATGATACATTATACTGCACTATACTACACTATACAATCAGAGAAAGAATGGCATCAGTTGAAACATTCTATTTTGGGATTAGAGATGTGAAATATTTAAATGAAAATACTGTATGAAACGTTAGAAGCTTGATGTTAAAGAAAACTTATTCCTGTCCTTTTTCCTTTTTGAGGTCTTGCAGGCTTCAGCCTGCTGACTCAAGAAGTATGGAGCATTTCCGTTTCACATCAAGCCTTTAAAGTGATAAGGTCATTGCACTGTGACATTATGACAATAGAATGCTGATTCATGCTCAGACCTCGGATCCTCTCATAATCTCTTCCAATAGCACTGTACAGACTTTTCAACTTCCTAGAGCCCCCCCGAATTTTAAGGAAGGCTGAAAAGAGCAATTGTTTCCTAATTAGTCCAGCATGTTTTGTTGTATAGAGTTTTCAGAGAGTATATTTTTTCCTTCTTCCTCTCTTCCTCTTTCTCCTTCTTTTTAAAAAAAGTCAATGGAAATACTTAATTTGCAAAGCAAATACCATTATAGAAAAGAACATTTAAATTTAAATAGAGATTTTTGTTTCAAGTGAACAAAGGATGCATTACAGAGTTAAAATCTTGTCTTGGATTTAAATGTTTTATTGGGATTGGTAACGGCCACTGGGTAAATTATATTTCCTTTTCTTTTTCTTTTCCAACTGGATCCTACTGAAGGTTCCTTAGATGTGATTAAAATGTTAGCTTTTTTATTATGGTAATTTTCAGTAAAAATTTCTGAGATTTTTCTCTAGTGATTTGAATAACTAATTGACAAACTTCTTATATGACTAGGTCTTTTCAGTACAATAAGATAATTAGTTGTTGAATTCAGCGTTAGCATTTGAAAATCTCCCCCAATTTAAAAAATTTCATACATCAAAATGGTTTTCAAAGCAGATTTTACTAATTTGGGGGGGAAAAAAAGGAGATGAATGTGGTTCTTACAATGGTGTTGGTTAGGAGTTTGACACCTATTATTTGTCAGTACTGTTCAATTTATTTTATCATTTTTGATAATTTTAATTTATAGAATGAAATCATTTAAAAATTAACATGGGGAATGAGAATGTGGCCTTCTTAAAGGAGGCAGGATCATGCCTTTTTTGTCTTTCTATCCTTCACAAACCCTGTCCCCGTTCCTAGTACGTTGAGCGACTTAATGATTGTTTATCTATTAAACACATTTAATATTATAGGAGATTTTCTTATTATAGAATTATACTTTTTAAAGTCAGAATTTTGCTTTTCCTCTTCATTTTGATTTCAAAAGAAACAATTTACTTGGTGACTGCCTCATATCCTATTTAGATAGAGGTGTAATATATTTTTCATTTCCACCTACAGGCTGCATATGTTCAGTGTTATCATCTTTATTCCTTAAGGTACATTGCTATATATTAAATGATTTGCTGAAGGGACGCCTGGGTGGCTCAGTTGGTTGAACAGCTGACTTTGGCTCAGGTCATGACCTCATGGCTTCTGTGCAGGCCCCACGTCAGGCTCTGTGCTGACAGCTCAGAGCCTGGAGCCTGCTTCGGATTCTGTGTCTCCCTCTCTGCCCCATCTCCACTTGCTCTGTGTCTCTGTCTCTCTCCTTCAAAAAAATAAAAATATAAAAAAAAATGATTTTCTGAAGATAAGTAGAATACACACTTTAAAGAGGATTTACAAATGCTGTTAGGATGATGCCAAAGCCATGTTGGTGGTGGTCAGAATGCAAGACTCCATTACAAGGGTACTGACACTTATGGGTGTCCGCGGCTTCCATTTTAATTTTGGATTTTCCACAAAGCGTGACTATACATAATCCTTGAATGGCCACAAAATTGTCTCAGTCTCCCCCTGCCCCCATAATAGTTTATACCACAATTTTCTATGTTAGTCTTTTAGTGCAAATTTTAAAAAAAGGTACCAAATTGCAATTTTTTTCTTTTAATTAGAGGATATCTGAGAATGAGGAGTTGATGGACACAGTGTCTTGTTGTGGACTAGTTGCTCTAATATTTGCACAAATGTGTACATTTTTTTATATGCATGCCTTTGTTTGTTTTTGTTTGTTTTTTGTATCAACCTTTTACCTTAAAGATTTATTTTCCAGTAATTTAGCTTTGTCCTGTTTTCATTCTGTTGGTAATTTGCTTCAGCAAAAGTCCCTCAACTTGTCATTCTAGACTTTTAGTTTTTGTACATTAATTAACATTTTGAAAAAATCATTTAAAATACTTACTACTGATTTTTAGCTTAAGGTCAAAGACAGTTTTAAAATTGAGAACCTTGACATTTCTAAGTGTCTTCAAGTGATTAGAATAAATAGGTTGGGAGATAACAGGGTTAATTATAAGAAGGGAATTTATGAGGAGGTAGTTTCTTAGATTGTTTTAATTTTTGTTTTTTTTCGTGTTTCTCAAATAAATCACATATACACCCCTCATAGTTTTACTATTTAGATTCTTTGAAAAAATTTTACTGTATAGTTTTATGTATTTCATTTATGAGTTTGTTAATTCCTCTGTTTTTTCCTATTTCAGTAATTAAAATATGAGCACAAACTGGGTTGAGTTGAGTGCCTACATTTAAGTACATCCAAAATGTTTTGAATATGCCATCGTATTTCTATGGCACTTATTAGCCTTTCATGTACAATTAATTTTAATCGATAAATATTGTGGTATTCACTTGTTTTATGGTCCTCTGATACTTACACTGTGATTGAATTTCAGTTAACCTCAGAAGATAATCCTTCAAGGCAAATATATTTTGTCTTATCTTTAAAAAATTTTTTTTCAACGTTTATTTATTTATTTTTTTTTTGGGGGGGGGACAGAGAGAGACATAGCATGAACGGGGGAGGGGCAGAGAGAGAGGGAGACACAGAATCGGAAACAGGCTCCAGGCTCTGAGCCATCAGCCCAGAGCCTGACGCGGGGCTCGAACTCACGGACCGCGAGATCGTGACCTGGCTGAAGTCGGACGCTTAACCGACTGCGCCACCCAGGCGCCCCTGTCTTATCTTTATAAATACCCAATTATACTGGTGAAAATGATAGAAATATGGTTAAGGAAACAGGAGAAACCCTGTTATCTCCCAAACCTATTTGTTCTAATCCGATTATACCCTCTGCTTATTATTAAAATATAGTGAAGTGTTACCCGATTCCTCATCCTTATAAGAGATTATGGCCTTAGTCAATCATTTCTAACTTCAGCATAAATTAATTGAAACTCAAGTTACATAACTTGATAAAAAGAAAAAAGATTTTCAGGGTACCTGCGTGGCTCAGTCGGTTAAGCGTCTGACATTTGGTTTCAGCTCAGGTCATGGTCTCACAGTGCAGAGCCTGCTTGGGATTCTCTCTCTTTGTCTCTTTCTCTCTCTCTCTCTCTCTCTCTCTCTCTCTCTCTCTCTCTCTCCCCCTGCCCCTCCCATGCTAGCATGCTTTCCAGAGTGTTTGTGCTCTCTCTCTCAAAATACGTAAATGAACATTAAAAAAAAAAAAAAAAGGAAAAGATTTCCTCAGCCCGTAAGCCTTGGCAGCTGATATTAAGCCTTTACATTACAATCTTGTTCTCTTTCATATTTAGTTTTCATTGTACAATTCCCTAGCATCGGTAGTCAGTCCATTGCAGTTAAGGATGTCAGCAATTTGATTTTATATGTATATATATATATGTGTGTGTGTGTGTGTGTGTGTGTGTATGTGTGTGTGTGTGTATATATATTTCTTATGCAAGGCTAAAAGGATAGAATTAAATATCTATTTTAAAATAAGCATCTTCAGTCAAGGGGAAAGTATTTACTTTTCTTTTTTGCAGATCGAAATTGCCAGATTTCTTAAAGTGTGGGAAGAGGGCCATGGAAAAGCAGGAGAAACTCCAAGAGGCAGTGTAACTTGATGTACTAGGCGGGACAGTGGAAATTTGGAACTAGAGATTCTGTTTTTTAAGCTTCTCTTTGTCATGGAGTCCCCGAATTGCACATCCATTGTCAATCTTCATCTACAATGGCATTGAATTACTACAAAACAGTGAATTCTTATCATAATATTACTTTTGACAAATAGAAACTATTTCCAGACTTCCAGAGGGAGTCAAGAAGGAAAGGAGGCATTATGCATCCTTTTGTGCCCAACACCAATTTCAGGCTTTGTATCCTTCTGAGCTGGTGAAAAGATTTGCCTTTGGTAATTCTGAGATAAAATACTGACTGAAAAGTTTTGGGAAACAGTATAGATAAGAATATATAATGTGGAGCATATTACTAGATTTTGAATTTAGGAAGGGCATGCACCGAGTCATGATAAACTTTACCGCTTGCTTGTGGTAGCTGAGACATTGTGGCAACTGAAAACTGCTTGATAAATGGTAGCAGTGCTTATCAGTAGAACACAGAAAAAAATTGTCTTTTAGTTTAAGTTATCTGGTAATGCTGCATTCTAGTTCTTTAACATCTAAATAATATTTTCACAATCCCAGATATATTTAAAAATATATTAGCATATCTTAGAAGAATATTCAATGAAGTTAATGATAATTCTCAAGCCATATATAATTTTTGTCATTGAAGTTAATTATTTAAAAATTCTTGAAGAACATTTTGGCACAGAAATGCAGAACACAATGAATAATTTCCATCTGAAGAATAAGGGTTATAAGGTGTAGGATGATCAGTTTGGTTTAAAATATATTTCTTTTAATATATATACATTAAATATATATATTTGGTTTAAAATATATTTAAAAATATTGTCATATGTATTTTAGTGATGGTAATTTGGAACATTTTTAACTTATTCTTCAAGGGCTTCATGTAAGGTATTTATTGTGGGTTAGAGGTATTTAATGGGGCTGTCTGTTTTCAATGATCCAGCTACCACAGAAATAGCTCCTAAAACTCTAGAGTGGGAAGAGGGACTTCCTAAAGAGAGAGAGAGAGAGAGAGAGAGAGAGAGAGAGAGAGGGAGGGAGAAAAGCATCTCTCATAGCAATCCTTTGGCAAAGAAATTTCTGGAAGCGATCTTTAGGAGTGGTAGGAAAGGTCTGTGCTTTGCTAGTCTTTCTTAAAAGATACATTTCAACTTATGTCATGATTTTCTTTATTTGTGTCTTGTATTTGTCAGGAATTGAAAAGTTTCAATCTTGTTCTTAGTTTCTGTATGAAAGGGAGACGTTGAGCTTTGTAAGTTCCAAGCAGTTTCACAACTTATAGCTTTATTTATTTTAACAGCTTTCTAGTCTTTACAAATTTATGGTGTTATAACTAATTGACATATGGACAGGAAATTCTAGGAACAAAGGCAACAATGCACAGGGAATATCAAGGAACTATATAGTTTTAGTTCTTTGATGGGAAAGACTATAAATCCTCATCTTTATACTCAGAACACAGAGAGTCAGTGATTGTCATCTTAATGCTTTGCCTGTGAAAATAAAAACAAACAAACAAACAAAAAAACCCAAAAAACCTTTGATTCTTACAGCCTTGATATCATGAGAGACAGAGTAGCATCAGTTAGGAGTCTGAACTTGGAATCAAATTCTAGTCTGCTTGTTAGGTGTGTGGCATTAGACAAGTGTAATCTAGGTAAGTTTCAGTTTCCACCTTTGTGAAAGGGAATCATCCATTAGAGGACTGTTTTGAGGGTACACAATAGACCTAAAATGCTGCGTACTGTGTTTGGCACTAAGTACGTGAAAACTGGCAAACTTTTATTATTACTTCCTATGTTAGGATCATTAGGTAGTTTTTATATGCATTGCTTTAAGAGGGGGAGTGGGATAAAGAAAAATGCATTTCTAGTTTCTTGTTGGAATCTTTTTCTACTGTTTATATACCAGGGCAGGGCATATGTTGTTCGGTGGCAAAGAAAAGACCAACAAAATAAGCCATAAAGCCTCTTAAAGTTTTGCTTGGTGCACTAAATTATGAAAATGATTTTTAAAGACTGAGGTGCTGAAATTCGAGTGGTATTACATCTTTCCCTTTGTCACATATCACTAACATTTAGGATGGCAACAATTTTGAATCATCTTATTCCTGGTAAATCTTTCAAGCTCATAATTAAGATGTAGTTTGATATCTTTTTGAACTGTACACATTATAGATTCCTAATGTTTTATTTTACTTCTTTAATTAAATTATATTTATTTAAGTGAAAAGCAGTCAAGAGACCAGGCTTTGCATTCAGCAAAAATGAGTTTGAATACGCTCAGTAGCTTTATGATGCAAAGGTTTTTTTTTTTCCTCTTTGTTACATGAGGTTGTTTCCTCATCATGCCTGATAATATTATTGGGGGTTTAAATGAGAAAATAAATGCCTTGATTAGTTTGTCACAAATCATCTGAATTTTCTCTTCTTTTCTGTATCCTAGCCCTTTACTTTGAACTAAACAGCATGCCCAGAGCAATGGAGGAGAATAAAATTCTTTCCTTCAGAGAGCTTACGTATTTGATAGTTTTACATTTATATATAGCTTTCATCTTTGCGAAACACTTTCACATCCATTTGGCCTTTCCTGTAGGTAGCTCTGTAAAGTTTATAGGCTAAATGGAATTATTATACTGATTTTCAGAGGAGAAAACAGAAACTTGAGTGAATTAAGCTACTGCAGATTTGTGGAGGAGCTCTTGCCTGGAGAAGCCTGCTACTTCCTAGGTCAGAGCTTCTCCCCCATCCTAGATGGCAATGCCACCAGTCTATTAAAATGAGCAGACATGGTTCGAAGTTACGATTCCAACATTTATCAGTTACGTGACTCTGTATGTATCAGCCACGCTTTCTAAGCATGTGTCTGCCTCTGTAAAATGACAGTCACTGTAATACCTACCTCATAATATAATTGTCAGATTTCAATGATAAGAGTTGCCCAATATAATATAGTGATTAATGTTGCTAATTTTAGTAATTTCTATCCCCGTTAGTGTACATTAGTCACATGTACTTGACTCTATACTTTTAGATGCGTGGAGGGGAAAGCAGGTAAGGAGGGCTAATGTAGCTCTCTAGGTAATTTTCAAATTAATAAGCTTCTTTAATATGACCACTCCAACTAATATTAGAGGCTAGGGTTTTATTTTCTTATCATCTTTAGGAAACTGGTGAATATACACGTCTTACAAGAATTTAGTGTGCTCTTGGTCCACAAACCCTCTCTGCAGACTTCAACAGATAAACAGAAAGAACTGAAAATTATGAATAAGTTAACAAAAATGTAGATTCTGGTTAGCATTGTTAATTGTGAATATTTGATTCTATTCAGTTACCACTTTTATCAATATATTTGAGCAAGTAAACAATGATGGTAGATGTTTCCTATGTGTGACATTAAACATAGGACATGTTCATTGTGACGTCTTCCCTGGTGGACCAGTTGTCTGCATCTTGCTGCTGGTTGGTTGGCCCCGTGTCATCTTCCTTAAAGTTCCTTCCTCAGCATGAATAAGGGAGGCTCTTTTTGCCTTTTCCTATTCTGTTGTAAAGGTCTCAGAGATTTGAAAACCTCTCAAATAATTACTTGTCTAGAGCATACTTACTTTGGAGAATGGAGAGACGCTTTCTAAGGAGATGTAACCACTGACAATAAGTAAAAATAAGGAAATCTGTGAATGAGCTAAAGTTTTTCATAGTTCATAAATTATTCACTACCTCATATTGTGTTGACTTCCATTAATCCAGTGCTGCCCCATATTGCAGTTAGCAGCATGTGAACTCTTTGATGTAGTATAGTAAGAACTTGGGTCAAAAGTATTCTTTTAAGCAAATCCATGTATTTACAGGATAAAGTTACATTGATAACTTTTGATTTGGACGTGAGGTAGAATGCACTGGGTAAAAGTCAAGTGTTTATCTTCAAAATACTTATGTCTACCTTGTTAGTATACATCAAAACTTGTATCAGGATTTTCTTCTTTCTTTACCTCTTTCCTCAAACTTTTAGTAGATACCTGTTCTATGCCAATTTCTTGATGATCTCTGAGATGACAGAGAAAGATAAGGTTTCTATGGAAATTATTCATGGGTCCCAAATCTTCTTTTTTTATGGCAAAGGTAGTAGTTTATCTAGGTCAGCTAGGTGATTTTCTTATTATGTTAGTGTGTGTAGTGTAGTAATGGTTTCTAGGTCATTTATAAATATTATTCTGTGCCTTGGGAGTAGATTTGAATCAAAGTGTCTTAAGGCTGGAAATGGTAATTCCAGAAATTGTGAGGAAAACATAAAATTGTCTTGATGGAAGCTGAAAAATAATTATCTTATATCGGATTTAGAATATTGTTGAAAACTGGGTGGTCCAATGAAGAACTAGTGATAGTAACTGTAATGTGAATTGAAGATCTGTCAAAAATAGTTTTCATTTTCGAATCCTATTTGGAAATGATAATTTTTATTTTATTTTGCATGACTTTTTTTTTTCCCCTCTCTGCCAAAAGCTTTTAAGTTCAGTTTGAACTGGTATAGACTATGGAAATTGCTGGGTAGTCTTTTTATAAATTAATTAGATGTGGGCTATATTATATAATTGTTGTAAATACTATTTTAGCTTATTTTGAAGAAATAAGTTACAATTTTTACAATAGTAGGTTTTATGAAGTAGTTACAAATGTTATTGTAATTTGAACTAACACATTGGTAGTTCTCTTGTAATGTTAAGACAGATTTTATGTAATCTAAACTTTGATTATTGTAGTAGTTTGAGAATTTCATGTAGAAAATTGTGATTGTCTAAAAAAACTGATGTAGGATTGGGGCACCTGGGTAGCTCAGTTGGCTGAGCATCCAACTCTTGATTTTGGCTTTGGTCATGACCCCAGGGTGTTGGGATCAAGCCCGATGTTGAGCTCCACACTGAGCATGGAGCCTGCTTGGGATTGTCTCTCTCTCTTCCTTTGCCCCTCATCCCTGCTCACTGTCTCTCTCTCTCTAAAAAAAAAAAAAAACAAAAAAAAGATGTTTTTAATGAAAAGAAAAAATATCAAATAATTAAAATATTTGTGAATAATAACATTTTGGTACTGTGAATGACTTAAAACTTAAAACATGGAGAAAATTAGAATATAGATTCTTATGGTCTTTATTTTTGAGGTTTAAAAATTCTGATGAAAGTAACTCTTGTATTTGGTAATTTAAAAGAAAATATTTATTTATTTTTGAGAGAGGGAACTTGAGCAGGGGAGGGGCAGAGAGAGAGGGAGCCAGAAGATCTGAAGTAAGCTCTGTGCTGACAGCAGCGAGCCTGATGTGGGGCTCAAACTCATGAACCCTGAGATCATGACCTGAGCTGTCTGACCTTCAGCCTACTGAGCCATCCATATGGTAATTTTATGAACACTACAAAAGGGAATATAATAAATATGGAGTCTTTTTTCCCTTCCCCAATTCCACTTATTTCAGATTATCACCTTCATGGTTTCCGGAAATTCCAGTATGACATATGCACTATGCTGTCTGTATCTTGATTGTTTCCAACTTAACAAAAATTGAAGTGCTTCTTTTATCTGCACATTTTCCTTTTCCTTTGTAGTCACTGTATAATATTCCCTTGTTATTTAGCTCTGTCTTTTGTTGGTGATTTTTTTCTATTTTTTCCTGTCTGTTTTAATATCATGTGCAAATGAATTTGCAGAATAGATTTCTGTGAATGGATTAACTGAGTCAAAAGGTGTTTGCATTTAAAATTATGCTACATGTCCAAAAAAGGTATAACAATTTACAGTCCTACTTAGAGTGTATGGTATGCCTGTTTTTTCCCAATCTTATTAGTAGTGTACAATATTAATTTTTTTTAAATTAATTTCTCTTCAAGTTTGTTAACATACAGTGTAGTTTTGGCTTTAGGACTAGGACCCAGTGATTCATCTCTTACATGTGACACCCAGCGTTCATCCCGAAGAGTGCCCTCCTTAATGTCCACCACCCATTTAACCCATCCCTCCATCCAGCAACCCTCAGTTTGTTCTCTGTACTGAAGAGTCTCTTTATGGTTTTCCTCCCTCTCTGTTTTTATCTTATTTTCCCTCCCTACCCCTATGTTATTAAAATTTTCAAAGCTTTGCCACTGGTGTTTAATTGCTTAAATTTATAATAATAACTTTTCACTAACTCTAAAAGTTTCTTAACATTATTCTTTGCATTTCTGCATGTGTGTATCTGTGTGTGTGTGGGTGCTTATGCACCTATTCATAACCTGGTGCCCAGTTTTCTATTGGGTTATGGTTCTCTATTACTTATTACTTATTACTTATGGTTCTCTATTACTTATGGACATATATGTATATATATATATATATATGTATATACATATACATATATACATATATATACATATATATATATATATATATATATATATATATTAAAGTATCCATATACTTTGTTGATTTTGTGGCTATTTTTGTTTTTCTTTTAACCTGTGTATGATTTTTCAGAATCAAGATTTCAGTTCATGATTTTTAAGAATACACTACTGTTATATTTTAGTCAAATTTAGAAATTGTTCAGGATTTTTATGCCTTGCTCAGCAAGACTGTTCCCACTCAAAGTTATTTAAAGAAAAACAACTGCTCATTTTTAAAATTAGTATCCTTCCTATTTTGGTTTCATGATTCAGAATAAATCTTTGATTCATCTGGATTTGTTTGATATAAATACTCAAGTAATGATCTAGCTTTAGTTTTTCCTTTATAAGGTTAGCCAATTATCACAACATATACTAAAAAAATACATTTTTTTCTTTGTTTTGAAATGCTATCAGATTTTCTTCTTGAGTAAATAGTTCTTTGGGGAGTTAAAAATGCACAGGGAATTTACCCAGAAAATGAAATAAACAAGATTAAAACTCTATTACAGACAAAGGAATGTAAAGTAATGCAAGACACTTATTTCCTGAACAGTGCTATTCTTATAAATTGTGCTTTTGTGTCACTGGGTCTCAGATCAATAAAAGAGGATGTCAGATTTTGAACATTAACTGAGCCCAGAGGGATAAATAAAGGATTTTGTTATGTTTTTTGGCTTGTGTCACAGCTCTAATATCCCTTAAATGGACTGCTAGTTTTACATATTTCTTTACCTATATCAAGGTTTAAGTAATGCGTTATGACTATGACTTGGCTTTTGAGTATCACTTTGAAGTTAATTCAGTGTAACAATCCATATGTGTTCACAAATAGAATATTAAAACCAAAGACTGCAATCGACACTCAATGAAGAAAGGTAAAGGAACTCATATCCTCATGGTTTTATTAACTAATATATAGTTTCATCCTCAGTTTGCCATAAGAACTAGTTTTATGGGCTTTCTAAAGCCAAATATCAAGCTATTTATGATATAAATATTATTAAACTGGAATGCTAAATAAAACACTAAACTGTTACTTGCATCAATAAATACTTTCAATTTGTCTCATGGTATATGACATGCACATATATTTTTGGCTAAATATCAGGGAAAGCTATAAATCTTTAATCACCACTTTTTGTAGAACTCTGAATTTCATGTGGCCCTGTCATGCATTTTCTAATACATTTTCTTGCCATGGTCATTAAAATGGGAAGATTGTCACTTTCAAGATAAAGATTTTATAAAATGTACTTCATTAAATTTCTGAAAGACACTAGTCATTTGTTTGTGTTTTAATATATCTTTTGGTGAATAGAAAAATTATACCTGGGTGAAAAAAAAAACACCTTAAATCAGTAGAACCACAGTGTTAAAAATTATTTATATTTTAAAAAAATTAAAATAGGGGCGCCTGGGTGGCGCAGTCGGTTGAGCGTCCGACTTCAGCCAGGTCACGATCTCGCAGTCCATGAGTTCGAGCCCCGCGTCAGGCTCTGGGCTGATGGCTCAAAGCCTGGAGCCTGTTTCCGATTCTGTGTCTCCCTCTCTCTCTGCCCCTCCCCCGTTCATGTTCTGTCTCTCTCTGTCCCAAAAATAAATAAACGTTGAAAAAAAAATTAAAAAAAAATAAAATAAAATTTAAATTAAATATTTTGTAAATATTGGCTTAGTCTCATTTCTTCCCCTCCCTCCTAAAGGCAGAGGAAAGTGATAAGAAAAATCCATTTGATGCCACTCACTAAAAATGGGTGATGTACCACTAAAGGGTGTACATAATATAGTCCTGGAGTCATAATGGAGCAGAATGAAGGTAGACTAAAGAGGGAAATTTTTCAAGAAGGCTCCATGGAACACAGACCCTGTTGTGTTTGAAGGAGTTACTTTTGCTTTTCTTTTGCCATACTTTCACTTGTGTCCAAATGGCTATGATATGTCATAATAATTTTTGTTTTGATTTAAAACCTCAAAGGTTGTATTAGCTTTCCATTTACTTTTAGTTTTCTTTGAGAATTTGTATTTCAAAGCACTCAATCATATTTACCTTTGCTTCTCTTCATTTTTATTTATTTCTAAGTTCAAAGCTCTGAAGTGAATCTACTTCAGGACATGTTTATTTACATGCTTATCTAACTCTAAATAAAACAAAACAAATGAATAAACAAAAACAGAATAAGACCTGTAAATACGGAGAACAAAGTGGTGGTTGCCAAGGGGAGGTGGGTGGGAGGGATGGGCAAAATGGGTGAAGGGGAGTAGGAGATACAGGGCTCCAGTTAATGGAATGGATAAATCATGGAAATAAAAGCACAGTATAGAGAATACAGTCAGTGATATTGTAATAGCTTCGTATGGTGATGGAGGGTAATTACACTTGTGGTGAACATAGCATAATGTATAGAGAAACTGAATGACTATGTTGAGCAAGCACCTGAAGCTAATGTAGCATTGTGTGTCAACTATATTCATATAAAAAAAACACCTCCAAAATTAATGCAAAAACTTTTCCTAATTATACAAGTTACAGATTAAGAAATCTAAAAGAAAAAAATATCATCACTATTTTTAACCAAGAAATGATTACTTGTTAATAGCTATGTGTGTTTTTTTTCCAGTGCTTTTATACTTGATGTCCTTGGGTGGCAGTAGAGACATTTGTAAACCTAAATTCATAGTTTCATAGTATTCATCCCCATAATTTACTTAATCATTTTCTAATTTTGCAGATTTTGTTTGAATCCTTTTATCCATTATAAAATATTGCTGCGGTTGAAAATCCTTCTGCATATGTATTTTTCCTCATTTCTGATGACTGAAGCATAATTATAGCATCAAAGGCCTTGAAGCATTTAATCATTTCTGATATATACTAAGGAAAGTCCATACCAATTTATAATCCTATCAACAATCAATGAAATGTCTCACAATATCATTGCTATCATTAAAAAAAAAAATCCTTATGTATTAGATAGCAAGAAAAATCCTCTTTATTAAAAAAAGTTTTTCATGTTCCTTACACATTTATGGTTCTTTTTTCACAAATTGTTTATTAAGATCTTTTGCCCAGCCTTCATCGCCATCTTGGTATTTTTTCCCATTGACTTATAGGAGTTATTTTTCCAAGATTACTATGGCTTGAGAAGATGGGGCCAGGGAGTTGAAGATCCAGTAACTAAATGCTTTGGCCCAGATGGGGGCTGTGCTATGTTAGCTTCCATGTCATTGGTTAGAATTATTCAGATGGGGGGCGCCGGGGTGGCTCAGTCGGTTGAGCGTCTGACTTCGGCTTGGGTCATGATCTCGGTTCATGAGTTCAAGCCCCATGTCAGGCTCTGTGCTGACAGCTGGGAGCCTGGAGCCTGCTTCGAATTTTGCATCTCCCTCTCTCTCTGTTCCTCCCCTGCTCTCCCTCTCTCTCTCTCAAAAATAAATAAAGATTTAAAAAAATAAAATTATTCAGATGGCCACGCACAACTTAAGGGAGTGCAGACTAAACATTCTTGTGTCCGGAATCTGAAAACTGTTATTTGATGAATATTACTAAAGTCTACTATGGAAACCTATTTCATTATTCACACTTTCACATTTGTATACAATTCGTTTTTTAAAGTATTGTTTCGAAGTTGGTTTTCAAATTCCCCTCCCTCCCCTCTTATATCTGTACATGTTTTAAACTTGTGAAAACATAGAAAGACAGAATGAAAACAATGTTTCTGCCTTCCTTACCTATCTCTAGTCTCACTCCCTAGACATGACCACTTTTACCGTTTTGTCTTTCTTCTAGTGGTTCCAATTATAGTTCTTTAGTTCTTTTAGTTATTTAGTTCTTTAGTTCTTCTAGTTCCGTTCCAATTATAATAATATGTTTGAATCCACAGTTATTATTTCAACACGTACAGGTGGTGGTGCCTTTCAACTGCCTACCTTATGAGTTGATAATGTTTTTGAGTCAAGATTGAGAAAATTTATATTGTACTCTGTATGTATAATTGGATGACTCTATATCCATATACTTTATATGTAGGCTTATCCTAGAAGCTAAAAAGTGACAAGCATTATTTAATAATTATATATAGCCACATGACCGTTCTTTACTGCAGAACCAAGTACCATGCTCTTTTTGTGCTTTCCCTTTACAGCTTGTTTTCTTATTGGGTATTTGAAATTCCTAATGTTTCTTTTGTGTTATATGGTTTTAGTGTATTTGTAGGCTCTTGCTGTCCAGTGTGTAGTTCATGGATTCTGGTCTTTCCAAAGACTTCCTTCCATCCTCCTTATGCAATCTTTGTTGGTTGCTCTTCATCCTCCTGTACAGCTGATTTCCTAGGATGGCACTTTTTTTGTGGTTGATCACTTATCTTTCTGTTTCTTGGCTTATTTCTTCATATGCATTAAATCTATTTCTATTTATCACTTATAATTTCCTTTAAAATAATTTTGTGAGAATAATAAATAATAAAAATATTATAAACATAATAATAAATACATAATAATAAATAATAAAATAAAACTGTTTATCATGTGTGTATATATATATATATATATATATATATATGTATTGGGTGGATATTGATTTCTAGGATGAATATCATATTTCCTTAAAACTTGGAAGGAATTACACACTTATTTTCTGTCATCCGATATTGTTGAGAAGTCTAATTCTTATTTTTTTGTGTACTTATTATTTCCTTTCTGGAAACTTTCAGTCTCTTCTTTATCTTTAGTCTCTTAAACTTCGCAGTGATATTCCTGTATGGAAATTTTTTTTTTCCATTCTACTCAGCACTCTATTTTTTTAAAATGTATTTATTTATTTTGAGAGAGAGAGAGAGTGGAATCAGGGGAGGGGCAGAAAGAGAGGGAGAGAAAGAATCCCAAGCAGGCTCCCTGCTGTCAATGCAGAGACTAACTCAGGGCTGGATCCCACAAACCATGAGATCATGACCTGAGCCGAAAATTAAGAGTCAGATGCTTAACCAACCTAGCCACCCACCTCAGCCACCCAGGCACCCCAGCACATCTGTTTCTCTATTTGAAAACAGATTCTTCCCTAAGATTTGAGAAACACTTAGCCCTATTACTCAGATAATTTGCCCTCCTCTATTTAATTATTTCTCTCTAGATAGCTCTTTAAGGTGACTTTTTTCCTACTCGTTTAGAATTTATTTAATGTAAAATAAGCATTTGAAATTAACCCATCCTTCAAATTTATTCGTACGATACCTTTAAAGATTATTTTTACTAGTATAATACAATTAAAATAAACTACAGAGCATTCATTTTGCTATGTAGAACATCTAACCAAGTCAGAGGTTGTCTTGAATGATTATATGCACTTAAATAATGCTAAACCAGATCTTCACTTTTTCCCTTTCTACTCTCTGCATGATTATTTAAAATATAGCTTTTGTGCCATTTTGGAAACCATGTCTCTTTCCCTGGGTAAGAGACACATAATTGTGAGTGCTGCTGGAAACAATAAAAAGATTACACATTAAAATGAGGGAAGCGAATGAGCAGGACACCGTGAGCAATGACATAAATCATAGATATTTGGCTTGCCCATTTCACATTACTGATCTTGGTCATTACCTTTCTTGTATTTAATTATAAGTTGTTTTTCTTTCCTCTTTGCAACAGTTCTACAAAACCTGTATATTCGTATTTTTTATCTTTGCCATCTCATTCTTTTCAAAGGGTCTTTCTTTATATTGGCAACATAGTTGAATGTTTTCTGTCTTTTTGATATTTCATCTTAGGTATGTGGCTTTTCAATTTTGAATGTGATGGTCATGATAAGCTTCATTTCTCAGTTCTTAATTCTAAAAATCAGTCACGTTAAAACGTCACCTGTGGGGGCAACTGGGTGGTTCAGTCGGTTAAGCATCCGACTTCGGCTCAGGTGGTAATCTTGCGGTTCGTGAGTTCAAGCCCTGTGTTGGGCTCTGTACTGACAGCTCAGAGCCTGGAGCCTGCTTCAGATTCTGTGTCTCCCTCTCTTTCTGCCCCTAACCCACTCTCATTCTGTCTCTGTCTCTCTCAAAAATAAATATGCATTAAAATAAATTTTAAAAAACTTCACCTGTGTTTTAACAAATGCATCACTAATGATCAGATATGAGTACTCAGTAGAAAAACTATTAAATATATCTAACAGAAGAAGAAAGCTTAGAGATTTAGGGATTTCATTTTTTGTGGTCAACTTTTCCTTGTTGATAATGGAGGTAATCTCTAGCCTCAGAAAATGAGAGCACACTGAAGAAGTCATACATTACTGGTAGGTTGAAAGTACAGTTTACTAAATAACTTCTTTTTTTTTTTCTTGATGAAAATCAAGAAGATTGATTTGTACACTTACTGATGATAGAGGTTCTAGTGAGATTGCTAGTCTCATGTGACTCAGCAGAAGAGTTTAATACCTCTTCCTTAAAAAGTATCTGTGGTTGATTCTCATTATTCACAGTAGTTATGTCCTAGGAAATTGCTGTGAATCCCAAATTAGGGAATACTGAACCGTTGCTCCTAAGGAAATACAGAGTTAGTTTCTTCGGTCACAATGTTTCCATCAACCTGATTGAGACATAACCTTTTTATGTGTATTTCTGTTTCAGATACCTTATTTAATACATATTGTTGATCCACTGACATTGAATACGTGTCTGAACAGTTTATCTAACACATCCAATTTCTCAGTAAGGCACATTACAGACCTCTTATGCTTCGGAACATTTGACAGTTGGGACCTGCCCTGGGACCATGTTCAGCATTATGCTTGGGCATTAAAAAAATTTTTTTTAATGCTTATTTACTTTTGAGAGAGAGACAGAGCACACACAGGGGAAGGAAGGAGAAAGACGGAGACACAGAATCCAAAGCAGGCTCCAGCACAGAGCCTGATGAGGGGCTTGGACTCACGAACTGTGAAGTCATGACCTGAACCGAAGCCAGACACTTAACCGACTGAGCCACCCAGGCGCCCCCATGCTTGGCATTTTAAACAGAAAAATCACCAACAGAACACATAAAAATGGAGAAAACTTGGTACTAAATAAGCTGTAAACAGGGTACTTTTTATAGTCTGAGAGCTAACAAGAAGGCAGAATGTTGCCCTGTTGGGCTCCAGCCGGCTAGTATGTGTATTGAGCAAGTGCCCTGCCCATTGGTGCTTTACTGAAGCAATGCTGCCAGGATTGATTTGGGGGTTGCACATAATTTTAGTGAGCGGTTAAATTTGCAAATGCAAAATCCACACATCGTGAAAATTGACTGTATTTGTTTGATTCGAGCCAGTTTTGCAATTCACATAGCTTTTCTATTATTATTATTATTATTTTCAGGAGTACTCTGATAGAATTTAAAGAATTCCACCTTGCTTTGAAATGCTTTTGATTACCCATGTTGATAAGTCACCTTGGATTTGAAAGGATAAGAAACCGACACTACTTTAAACTCTGTGGAGGAAATTGAAGGGAAAAGAAAATGCTGATTTCCACCAGTTCAAGTTCCTGATGGCACAGCTGAAGGACAAAAAATTTCATTTTGTTTTTTCTTTAATGAATGTCCCCTAAATGAGAAAGGTCTAAAACACCAAAGGGCATGAAGCTCCTTTGAGGTGTTTAAGCGATAATATTTGTGTTGTATTGTCCTAGATTTTTTCCACTTGTGGTTTGCCAGTCTTTGCACTGGGAAGGCTCAAGTAGGAGGGTCCAAGAGGCAAAGAAGACAGAAAAATGAGAAGTGCAGATGGCTGTTGTGTGTATCTGTGCATTGGGATGAATATAGGCTTCACAGGGGTTTAACAGAATCTCCGTACCATTCTGCCTCCTATAAAGGATTTTTCTAAGCCCTGAGGAGGTTGTGGTGAGGAAGACGGAAAGGTGTACATGCTCATGGAACTGACATTAGAATGGGTTGAGTGATAATAAACCGGTCAACAAACAGAAAAGAGGCAAACTGGGCTGCATGCTTTAAAAGAACTCATTAGGCACATGTGGTGGAGGAACTAGATGAAGGCATGTGTTAAGTGCACTCTTGGGAAAGGTGAGACCTGAGCAGAAGCCAGGCAGACCAGAATCTGCCTGACAGATGAAGAAGGGTAGGCAAGCATCCTTGGTGGAAGGAACAGGAAGTACAAAGGTCAGGGAAGAGAAAAGTCTTGGTGTGATGACTGTTCAGAAGAAAGTGGGCAAAGGAAGCTTGAGAGATCAGTACCGGAGGCAAAGCACATGTAGGCCATGGGAAGCAGCATATTTGTTAATTTTTGCATATTCAATTTTCACATGCATCTCAGACTGGATGTAAAACAGTAAAACAATAAAAAGATCTTACCCATTAACAATTTACCTTTATCAGAGTTAATGTCAGCAAAAGTATTCAATCAGAAGAAGCCAATACTGTTTCCATACTCACAGCATCATTGTAGGAGACAAAATTATTTGCTTTTGATTGGATTTGGATTTGCCTTTGTTTTGGAGGGGGACATCTGTTCAGTATGAACAGTTCCTACACATGTCTTAGGCAACAAAGAATTTCTATGTTTACAGGGACTTATGGTCTGTTGTGTTGTGAATTGCCCTATATAAATGAGGCTATTGATATTACAGTTAAATTATAATTCGGGATCTTCCAGGTTTGTCTCTTATTTGGTGCTGAAATTATTTTCTGAACATTTGGCTTCCAAAATTCTTCGTATTGAGAGACAGGAGATCATGAATGGGCAAGGCCTGGCCTTGGGGGCAAGGGAGGGGTCACCATTTCCCTCTTTAGTTCCACAGGCTAAGTCAGAGTTAGTTGCTAGTTGTGAGGATGAATGAGGTTCTCCCTGAAGCCATGTCCTTGGCTCCATGAATACTTTCCCTCTGAAACCAAGTGTGGAGAGAAATGTGAAATTTAATTTGCCCATCTGCTGATCTGTCCTCATTACCTTTGCCAAAACATGAAATTCTTTGGTTGAAGAAAAGAGCTACTTAAAAAACACATAATACCAGAAGGATTGCCATTTTCTAAAAATTTGGGTTCTTTTTTCCCAGTTCTTTTGTCTAACGGACAAAAACGGTCATCTACGTAAGTATGAATTGAGTATTTTCATATGCTTTAAAATGGTAGCAGGCAAACAGTGAAGTTATTGCTTTGGGTCCACTAGGCCTTCTATGGAGGCTGCGATCCTCACTGTAATCCCCAAGGTGCACTACTGTTTTTTATTTCTAGGTAATTAAGATGGTATCATATACTTCAGTGTTTGTTTATGCTGCCAGGTCCAATATATGTCTATGGAGTGAACTCTGCTTTCCTTGTGAAAAACAAAACAAAACAAAACAAACAAACAAAAAACACTCTGCTTTTCTTTTCTCCTTATCTGGGTGATAATAGACTTGGAGTTATATGCCACTCAAAGGAATAGAATCCAACCTAAGAACAGTCCCCTTGAATCTTCTCTTATATGCCTCGTTACGATATTTATGTTTTCTGAATGGCTTGAGAACAGGGTTTCCTTGGGGGGAAACTGTCAAAACTCAATAACTTGGTAAAATTGAAAGATGAAGAGTCTTTGTTTTGTTACTAGAAACATGATAAGTGAAATGAAATGTAATGATAAAATATCAGGACCTCAGAACCCCAGGATAGATGCCATACTAAATAGTAAAGGCAATAAATTGTCAGTCTTTGGGGGATGCTTTCTAGGGAGAAAGGCTTCAGGATCTCTCTGGATAGTCTATTTAATCAAAAAATAACTCTTCTTGTCAAGAAGTTTTGCATTATGTCTAACTGAATTTGTCCTACTGTAATTTAAATATCATTTCTTTCATTCAAGCCTTGAGAAAAAAGCAAAAAAATTCTCTGCTTTCTCAGCATGATAGGACTCCATATACTTAAAGGCAATAAATAAACCATTCATTTATTTTCTAAGTAAGGGACTCAACCCAGGCTTCTCACAGCACATGAGTTCATTCTCTGGTTTATTTTTTCTCATCACGTATGACCTCATTTCTATTTTGTTTTATAAAAAAAAAAAAAAAAGGAATTGCGGCCCACTAGGGTGTAATAGTATTAGTTTCTAGGTAATTTTGATGATGATTGGAGGCATATATTCAAGATAACATATCATTTAATATTGAATACATTCTAATATTACATTTAGTTTTGAAATGTCTACATCATATTTAAATTTTTTTTTAAGGTTTATTTATTTTTGGGACAGAGAGAGACAGAGCATGAATGGGGGAGGGGCAGAGAGAGGGAGACACAGAATCAGAAGCAGGCTCCAGGCTCTGAGCCATCAGCCCAGAGCACACGGGGCTTGCACTCACAGACTGCGATATTGTGACCTGAGCTGAAGTCGGACGCTTAACCGACTGAGCCACCCAGGCGCCCCGCGAAATAATTACATCATATTGAAGATACTCATTGAATATATAGGTTAGGATCTTCCTGATCTTTTTTTTTTTTATTTTTTACTGTATTATTCTCGTGTTTGGTTAAGAATCCTAACTCTACTACTTGTTAGCTACCTAGTATTAGACAAACTAAGTAACTTCTCTTGGCTTTAATTACATTATTTATGAAATATGACACAATAATATTGTCTCTGTAAAAATATTTAATGACATACCAGAGATGTAGAAAGTGCTCAACAAATGCAAATTTTCTTCCTGAGTACATTTAATTTTTATATGTATTATTTAAAGTGAATACACTTACTCATAGTGAAATACGATGTTTGTTCAACTTCAGTTTTAATGAAAATGTCTGATGATGTGACCATGCTACTTCTATTTCAGTTTCATACTTTAGTAGTGATAGTACTTCCTTCAAACATAAATTATATAATGGAAATCAGATTTTTGGAGTTTGGTTTGCTTTTTACAAATTCACTTTGCAATCTGTTCAGGACATACTCTTCTAAAAAGGCTTTGAGCTGCATATCTTGTTATGTCCTCCATAATACCAAATATTGAAACTAGGATGATGTTATCTATAGTCGATATGCTCTCTGTAGTTTGGTAGGGATTTTCACTTTTGAGATAGGACTGATTTTTCTCAAAAATATTGAGTAGTCATTGTTTTTTGAGTAGTCAGAAACATGTCATCATACTCTCATAAAAATACATTGTTTCAATTTTAATTTTTCATTTCTGTTTATTTTCACTTTGGATTTCTATATTTATATTATACAACTAGTGATAAAAATTAAAAGCTGCTTCTTTTTACAATTATAATTTACAAGTGTATTAATTATGCTTTACTTCATTTCCTTTCACTAGTCAATGGGAAGATGTTTCTTGCCTATTCCTTTTATATTATCTCATCCAGATAAAGGTGAGAGTCTATAATACTTGGGTCTCGTCAGCAAGTTTCTGTTACATGGCTGAAAATTGTGCCTTTCCATAATCAGTAAGTACTTTCCAGGTATATTTCCTGGGACTCTGTGCCAGGCCCTTGGATGAAACAAACCCAGAGTCACCTTCTCCTGGCATGTTATAAATAGAGTAGGAAAAAAAAAAAGACAAGCACACTAAAGATTTGAAGGTGGAATACTTATGTAAGTATATGTAGTACATGGATATAGAAAATGTAGAGATCACTGTGATTGGTGAAACTAGGAAATACCCTTGTATTTTGTATTAATGTGGAAATAGAAGAAAAGAGGTCATGGTCATAAGCTGTGACTCTTAAATTAGTAGGGTGCTCAGAAACGTACCTAGCATGTAGAAGGAAATCAATGAAGAATGTGAGATGAGGTCCAAAGAATGGCTGTTTTCAACTGTGTGGGCACATACATAATCACACAGCAGGATTTGTCACATTAGTCTAGAAACGGAACTTGGGCCAGGCAGGCAAGCAGTTCAACTGAAGCAGAGTGCACGCTTGACTCTCAGCTGCACGATTATTTGGGGGAAGTAGGGCACTCGCAGTTCTTGAGAGTCTGGGGAGAAAGCTGAGATCAGAGCTATCTAACCAGAATGGAGACACAAGTACAGTTCTGATTAAAAGGAAATTTTACAGGAATATGTGTGCAGGAGCTGGATTTCAGAGAGCAGAGTTAGCAAAGCAGGCACCAGCAGAAGCAGTCATCGCGAAGACAGCATCTCCTCTTATCTGGAGGAAGCTGTTAAATTTTGACTCTGGATTACAGAGTGGATGGAGGCGCCTGATCTTTGCTTTTATCATTTGCACTGGGAAATCACTTGTTACTGGTTTATCAGGTTTAACCTGCCTGGTTTAGAAAGTTCTCCCCTAACATTATGTACTCTTTTGATAATAAACTCTCTGCCCTGGTCAATATTCCCTTTCTTCCACAAATATTTTTAGTATCTGCTATGTGCCAGACACTGTGCTAATGAGGAAGAAACTGCTCTCAAGAGGTCTACAATCTACGGGGGCACTTTATGAACCTCCAAGGACATTTTAAAGTTCCTGCACACTTCCTAATGGAGTGCCTTCAACTCCTCCAACTATTCAAGAGCTTGGTACCCCTTAGATATATATGATTGTTGTCAGTTATACCTCAATTAAATGTATTATTTTATTATCCTTTTATTCTTTTATTATTAATATTTTGTATTTTTATCATATTCTTTATTTTGTATTATATATGATATATATAAAAGACCTTAGATACATCCTTCAACAAAAACTCGAAATTCTTATGCACTGTGAAGCTTTTCTGGAATATTTTAGTCTTCCCTGTCCTAGTGTCCTCAGCACTTAAATCTCTTTTAGTTATTTCATGAAATTATAGACTCCTCAGAGCTGGAAGAGATTTAGTATCATTTATTTAGTTATTTTAAAATATGGAGAAATCAAGCCCCCAAATACAAGGTGATTTAGTTAAGGTTAACACAGATATTTACACAGATAGCGAAGATTTGTATCTGGACCTTCTGCCTCTTAATCAGTCAGGTGCCTGACAAAGTGCTGGGGTATAGAAGGTACTCAGTGGATGATGGCTGTTATTCACTAGGGATGAGTCTTGTTTCTCACTAGATTATAGTTTCTTTAAGAATAGTGTGTGCTTTACACTTGCATTGTGTATCCCGGATTACCAGCACAGAACTGAGCCAGTTGTAGATTCCAAGTATATGTTTACTGATTAATTGTTAATACAAACCTCTTTCATATTGTCTTCATCTGGGGGAAGTAGAAATCATGAAAGAGAACCACCGCATTAATGTCTTTATCGTGAGGAATATTTATGGTTCCTGAGCCTTGGAGTTGAGTGATGCACATGGGCCGGAGCTATTACTCTAGTAAGTTTGAATATTGATTGTTTATATTGCAAAGAACTGACCGTTGTGATCTGCAAATATTTTTCAAGCTACCATTAAGCAGCCACTCCTTAAATTGGAATTAGTGGTTATGGGAATGCCAAAAATCATTGCATCCCACAAATCAAAGGAAAATGGCTCCCTTTTTTGTTAACAGATATTTAAAGCTCCAAGCTTTAAGTTCAACACACGAATTTAACTGCTTCGCAGTTAAGGAAATATTGTTCCAATGAAAAGTAGAATTAGAAGCTTGAAGCCCTATGTTATTAATGCTTTACTTGCTGAAGAATCTTCTTTAGTTGGTATACATCTGAATTTAAAGCAAATTACTATACCTTATACTAAGGACTTAGGAAAGAGAATACCAAGCTTTGCTATATTCTATCATTGGGACACAGGGAGGTTAATTATTGCACCTTGGGGTGATACCTGGAGCAGGGTCAGTTTCAACAGCTGAAGAAATGTGGTTATAATGGTGGGTCTTTCTTTCTCACCTGGGCAATGCATATATTAAATTAGTATCTAGAGATCCTTCCTTCTTACACATTCTGTAAAGGATCATATTTAGTTTTGAAGATTTCAGTGAGCCCAGTCCCTTCTAATGTTTGCAAGGTGCAGATCTATATAGAAGGCAAGGGTATAAAAATATAAAAATCACATAAACATCTCCATTCCCAAGGCACCTGGGTGGCTCAGTCAGTTGAGCGTCTGACTAGGGCTCAAGTCATGATTTCACAATTTGGGAGTTTAAACCCCATGTCGGGCTCTGTGCTGATAACATGGAGCCTCCTTTGGATTCTCTGTCTTCTTCTCTCATTGTCCCTCTTCCCCCCTTAAAAATAAATAAACATTAAAATTTTTTTAAAAATAATCCACTATTAAATCAAGAAGGCCCTCTTGCTCCCCAGGGGGGGGAAATAAACAAGGAAAAAGATCTAAAAACTGATACATAATAAAAATGTTTTCTCCACATCTTTTTACAAAAACAACTCAATCTTTTTAACTTGTCTCCAAAGTAAAAATCTTCCTCATCCCTCACATACTTCATGATCCCAGAGGACATATTAGGACATCAGCACAGTTACCAGAAAGTAAGAGAGAGTGCTTCTCACTATGCAGCTATATTTACTTTTCTTACTCTTGATCTCGGTTTCTGTCCCATCCCCTATTTCACCTTTTTTTTTTTAGGGGATGAGTAGGGTGAAGGAGTATAATCTTAGAAAAACAAAGAGCAACTTAATCTTACAAATTACCAGGAATTGATGCATTATGGCACCTGTCAAAAAGCCTCATATATCTTCCAGTTTTATACTTAGAAATGTCATTTTAGATGAAGGAATGCAGTAACAACTAGGAGAAAAAGTTAAACTCATGTCATTGTACCAAGAGATCTGGAGAATCATAGGAAAGAGACATACCATGGAAAATGCCTTAAAAATATTTAAAGCCTTTAAAAAATATTTTCTGACAGGGTGGCTTATCACAAGAAAAGTAATGTCGTCTTAGTCTCCTGGGAGGGTCAGAACAAAAACAATACCAATTCCTAGCTAGTATTTTTGTTTTGTTTTGTGTTTTTAGAAAATTTCTTTCAGTCCGTTCATTCACTTAGCCTTTTCATTGGATTCCGTTTAGTTAAAAACTCTATCTTATGAGTTGTTTTATTCCTGTATTACTGTTTTCTTTTTATTTTACTTCATTTTTGTTGGTACTGACAGCCTGCTGATGTCCACTATTAACACCAATATTATGAGTGGCCTGCAAAGCCAATGTAGATGCATATCTTTCTAATAAAGAAGAATAAGTAGAACTGAAAGCTCTTCTAATAATACTGCTAACAGCAGAAACCACCACAATAAAATGCCCATTTTCTTTTTTTTTATTAAAAAAATTTTTTTTAATGTTTATTTGCTTTTGACAGAAAGAGAGAGACAGAGCATGAGCAGGGAAGGGGCAGAGACAGAGGGAGACACAGAATCGGAAGCAGTCTCCAGGCTCTGAGCCGTCAGCACAGAGCCTGACGCGGGGCTCGAACTCACAGGTAGCGAGATCATGACCTGAGCTAAAGTCGGAGCTCAACCCACTGAGCCACCCAGGCGCCCCAAATGCCCATTTTCTAAAATTGTTTTTTGTTTCATGTAACTGTAGACATGAAAATTCAGTGGAAAATTGATATTCATTCATCTTAAGATTGGCACAATCAGTTGTACAATTAGGGCAGAAGTCTTGTATACTCGTCCAATGATTCTCAAAGTGTTGTCTGGGGATCTTGGATTCTTGAGACCCTATAAGAGGGTCCATGAAGGCTAAAGTATTTTTATCATAATGTCAAGATATTGTCTTTCTGCTTTGTATGCTTTGTCCTGATGGGGCAAGAACCTCCATTAGCATGAACTAAGGCAGTGTTGCCACACTGAACTGAGTAGCCATTACATTCATCGTTATCACACTCACACACACACAAAAAGGTTTGCTCAAGAATGTGTCTCATAAAGCGGCAAACGCTGTTAATTCTGCCGAATCGCAGTTCATAAGTAGACCTCTTTTTGCATTCTGTGAAATTAAGTGAAAGGAACATGTGAAGCACCTCGTTATGTGCTTACTTGTTTCATGGGCCACCTCTTTACTTGCAACAGCAACTGACAAACTAGGGTTACTTAGATTTGGGAATTTCACCAGCAGTTTCTAGAGAAAAGCAAAGTAAGTCTGTCATTTTAAGGGAAAACAGCTGACGGTTTTGAATGCCAATTGCAACATGTGAGCTTTGATGTAAGAAGCGGAATTTTGGAAAACTCCTATTTGTCACTGTGAGTTTGTCACCTTCTCAATAAAGGCTTCTCAGGTAAGATTAATGGTAATATTAAAGATTGCAACATTTTGGTATTATATAATGAGATGTATCAACATTTGGAAGATTTGCTTAACTTATTGATTCAGTATTTTCCAAATGACCAATGCATAATATTACAGAACTATGCGTGGGTAAAAGATCCAAAGCACAGTATAGACCAGTTGATTTTAATGGAACAGAGTACCAAAAGTTCATTTATATGGTTTTAGATTCCACATTACAACGAACCTTTAAGAAACCACTAGTTACTGGGGTGCCTGGGTGGCTCAGTCAGTTAAGCATCCGACTTCGGCTCAGGTCATGATCTCGCAGTTTGTGAGCTCGAGCCCCACGTCGGGCTCTGTGCCGACAGTTCAGAGCCTGGAGCCTGCTTCAGATTCCGTGTCTCTATCTCACTGAGTCTCTCCCCCACTCAACCCTGTGTATGTGTGTGTGTCTCTCTCTCTCAAAAAATAATGTCTCTCTCTCTCAAAAAATAAACACTTAAAAAAACAATAAAAAAAAAAAAAAGAAACTACCGGTTACCGACTTTTAGTGTGATTCCAACTGTGGATAACTGATCCACAGTTATCCCAAAAGACTGTCAAAATACTAGCCACTTTTAAACTAATAGATATGTAAGGACAGATTTTGTTATTATATGCCCGTTAAAGTGAAATAGAAGAATCCAGCTCTCTGTCTCTTTTTTTAACATTGACGATATTTGTAAAAATGGAAAGTAGTGCTACTCTTCCCATTCTTCTGTACGATATGTTTTTTCATAAAAGATATTATGAATGATAGTATGGGATGGGCTTAATATTATTGTTTCAAAATGAATTGATAAGTGAATATTTTAAGATATTTCAATTTTAAATTATTCTTTTTTTGTTTAATGTTTATTTATTTTTGAGAGAGAGACAGAACACAAGCAGGGGCCGGGCAGAGAGAGAGGGAGACACAGAATCCAAAGTAGACTCCAGGCTCTGAGCTGTCAGGACAGAGTCCGATGCGGGGCTCGAACTCACCAGCCATGAGATCGTGACCTGAGATGAAGTCAGATGCTTAACCGACTAAGCCACTCAGGTGCACCAAAATTTCAGTCTTAATTAAATTTTTAAAAAAATTATCTATTTTGAGAGAGAGAAAGAGCACAAGTGGGCAAGGGGCAGAGAGAGAGAGAGAGAGAGAGAGAGAGAGAGAGAGAAAGAATCCCAAGTAGGCTTTATGCTGTTAACACAGAGCCCCATGGGGGGGGGCTCCATCTCATGAACCCTGAGATCATGACCTGAGCCAAGATTAAGAGTCAGGTGCTTAACCAACTAAGCCATCTAGGCACCCCTAACTTAAAATACAGTATATCAGAGTAAGTATTACACATATAAACAGAGGCTCTTTGAGGTCCTTGATAAATTCGAAGAGCGTGAAAGAATGAGGATCCCAAAATATTCAAGAAGTGCTGTCCAAGTCTGTGGAGATTTTCTACTGGTGGGACTTCAAAACTTGAATCGAAAACATGATAGAAATCAAAACTGTCAGAAGTTTCTGATCCTCTTTCAGATCCCACACAGTTGATCCAAACAGAGAATTTTACTGGAAATTTTAACCCAGTGCTGAGTGAAGCTCAATGTGGTTTATCATGTTTCTTTTTCCTTCACTTTCAGCAGGAAATAAAGTCTATCTTATGCTAATCATGAAAAAACACCCACAAAAAGACAAAGTAGAGGTTCCTGGGTGGCTCAATTGGCTAAGCCTCAGACTTCAGCTCAGGTCATGATTTCATAGTTTATGAGTTTGAGCCCCACATCAGGCTCTACACTAACAGTGCAGAACCTGCTTGGGATTCTCTCTCTCTCTCTCCCTCCCTTTTTTCTGCTCCATCCCTCTCTGTCTCTCAAAAATAAATAAATAAAAACTTTTAAAAATTAAATTAAATTAAATTATTTTAATATGAAATTTATTGTCAAATTGCTTTCCATACAACACCCAGTGCTCATCCCAACAGGTGCCCTCCTCAATGCCCATCACCCACCCTACCCTCCCTCCTACCCCCCATCAACCCTCAGTTTGTTCTCAGTTTTTAAGAGTCTCTTATGGTTTGGCTCCCTCCCTCTCTAACCTCTTTTTTTTTTTCCTTCCCCTCCGCCATGGTCTTCTGTTAAGTTTCTCAGGATCCACATAAGAGTGAAAACATATGGTATCTGTCTTTCTCTGACTGACTTATTTCACTTATCATAACACTCTCTAGTTCCATCCACGTTGCTACAAAAGGCCGGATTTCATTCTTTCTCATTGCCAAGTAGTATTCCATTGTGTATATAAACCACAATTTTTTTATCCATTTATCAGTTGGTGGAAATTTAGGCTCTTTTTTTTTAAAAAAGGAAGATAAACAGAAAAATTCCTTTTATGTATTTTGTAAGAGATTTGTCAAATACAAGTAAAAATAAATCCATTTTTCTAAATAGTAGTCTTTTCACAAATATTTTAAGGTAAAAGTGTGCACATACACTTTTGTTTTTACAGTGATAGTTGTGGGATTAGATTAAAAGTGAGGGGAATTATGCACTTTTTTTTCTGTCCAGAAACAAACAAATCTATCTATCTATATGTCTATATCTGTGATTAGTCTCTACTGATCAGAAAGTTTTTGTTATTGAAGGGGAAAAGTTACAATAGTCTATTAATGATTTTGGGACAATTAGATAATTATTTGGAAAAGATAACATAAGCTCCCTACTTCCTATATGTAGTTTAACTGCACATGGAAGTCTTTTCATAGTCTAGAGATGGAGGTAGTCTTTAGCATATATATAAAGAACATGAGGCATCAAGAAAAAGATTAGTAGATTTGATGACATAAAACTTAAAAAAAAAACTTTGTATTACTCATTTGAAAAATTAAAAGAAAAACATACTGGGACAATGTTTTTAATACATGCAATTGACAAATGGTTCATATCCATAGCATGTAATGTCTGCAAGGAGCTCCTACAAGTCAGCAAGTAAAAGGCAAACGACTCAATATAAGAAATGTTAAAGATCAGGAAATACAATAATGAGAAGAGATACATATATTCAGTCAACATATGGGGAATTTGTCAAAATGACAATATTATAAAGATTGGAGCCATTCCGAGTTGAGGGTGTTTCAAAGACTGTCATGCCTAGTTGGAATGATTTTAACTTGGTCAAATGTGTGTGTCTAACCTAGAAATTCCACATCCAGTAATTTATCCTTGGGATATTCACATCTGTGCTCAAAGATATAAGTAAAGGATGTTCATTGTCTTCAATGGTGAAAATTTGGAAACAAGTTAAATCGTTACCAGTCATGAATTAGTTTACAAAATGATAAGTCGATTTAACAAATTTTTGTAAGTCATGAAAATATATGCATTTTTATATACAATGAGAAGAAATTTCATCATATGTCAAATATAGAGTACTGTGATTATTTTTATAAAAAATTGTGTGTGTGCATATAGTACTTGTCTATATGCATTTATAAAACGTTCTTGGAATATACACACCAAACTATTGAAAATTGCTTTACATCAGTGATGTAGTTATAAGAGATTTTCACTTTTTTTTACTGTTTGATTTATCTCAAGTTCAATGTTAATTAAGTTGAACTTTCCTAGTGTGATTTCCCCTAGTTTCAGTTGTAAATTCTTTCATTATCGTCATACAGGAGAGTGGGGACGTGTCAACCAGCTTGCAGGGGCAGTTCTTCAATTATAAGACATTAATTACTTAAAAGGAGGGAGGAGCTCACAGACCTTTTACTCCTTAAAACTAAAAAGGCCTGGTGTGACCATAGTTTAAGGATTAATTTCTGGGACACCTGGGTGGGTCAGTCAGTTAAGCATCCAACTCTTGATTTTGGTTCCTGATCTCAAGATTTATGGAGTTCAGCCCCATGTCGGGCTCCGTGCTGACAGAGGGGAGCCTGCTTGGGATCCGCGCTCCCTCCCTCTCTCTCTCTCCCCCTTCCTTGTGCTCTCTCTCTCTCAAAATAAAATAAATTAAAAAAAAAAAAAAAGAATTGGCATTGGGTGTCATATGTAAGAGATAAATCACTGGGTTCTACTCCTGAAACCAAGATGACACTGTGTGTTAACTAACTAGAATTTAAATTAAAAAAAAAATAATAAAAAGAATGAATTTCTATCTCAAGTCAATTATTTAAGTTGTTTCCATCTTGTGAGCTGTTTGTGTTCTTAGAACTTCAGTAGGAGAACCTTATTCAATGTGTTTAATTATAGTAGCTACTAATGCATTCTTGTTGTAAAATTTATGAAAAAATGTGAAGGAAAGAAAAAAAGACTATGAGCATAATACAAGGCGGTATGTGAATTACCAAATAATTATAGGCCGACAGGAGCTACAGTTTCAGAGATGCATGAATTAAACAAATGATAGCAAATCAATCTGACAGATTTATGTACAGCCATGGAAATGTATATAGTGTTTTATGCAATGAATTTTCATGATATATTGAGTATAAAATATCGATTATTTTTACAAAAATACTGTGTGTGTATAATACATTGTATGCAGCTTCAGAGAAAGAAAATATGGGATAATCTGGAATATGGACATTGAGGAGGAGGAAATTAAGCTGGGTCTGGGACAATAATTAGAATTTAGTTCAGAGACAGATCTTGGAGGTCCTGGAATAGATTCTAGAAATAACCGAAAAAATTGTCAGCAACTCTCCCATTCACTTATGAAATATTTTCTGTTATTTTTGATGAATTAAAGAAAAGGGTTTGCTATAATGTCCCTGCTAATGTTGTTACCCTCTGAATTTTTAAATATTTTTGCCTTATGAATAAATGATTGAATAAAAGCTAAACTATTATCCAGGCAGGTAATTAGCATTTAAAGACACATTTTCCCCTTCATTTTATGCATTCTTTATTACCATATCAGCAATTCTTTAGAAGCTTGTTGTGAGTGAACTAGAAGAATTTTTTTTTTTTTTTTTTTTTGCATCTACTATCAGCTGTTAGCTTCTTTCTCCCTTGTGGAGGCACTGCCGTGGATCTAGTTACCTTTGACCTTTGTTTTATGAATGAGGAGACTGAGGCCCAGGAAGGTTAATGTCGCATGCTGTAGAAGAACTGAGATTGGATCCATCATTCCCTCACCCCAGGCCCTATGGTATTTTTACTGTGCCATGATGCTTTCAAATATATCTGGTGTTTCCTTCTTTCCGATGTTTAATCGCTCTCTGAGGTTGTTATTTGTTCCCGGAATTTATTTTGCTCTTTCACATCACTGAAGGAAGATTTTATCTTTAGTGCTTTGGAGCCTGAAAGAGTGGATATGTCTTAAAAATGTAAGTCTAACTGCTTACCAAGATCAATGAACCCTTGACTGCTTTCTCTAAATATTATTTATGGTAGATGTTTGAATTGTCTCCTTGACAGAAATACAAGAAATAACAATGTGAAAGGCAATGAATTTGTAAAAATCTACAGGATTCTTTTCAAAAAGTATCATTCATCTTAATGCCTCAGCTTTGCTTGTGAGACCAGAATACAATTTTCTTTTGGCATTAGTCTTCTAATCTGAAAAACTATGAAGATAATGCATTTGAATAAAAGGATAACTGTGGGAGCAGACTAAATTTTCTACTGCGAATAATTTTATCCAGTGCAGTTGAAGAGTATGAGAAGCCAATTGTTATGGCATCTTGCTGACTGAACCTCAGTATTACTGATTCTTGAAAAGTTATCAGGTTCCCAGTGGTTCTGAAGCAGAAGGAAACAAAGAAATTTTAGAAGATAATGAAATGAAGGGAAGGGGAAAAGCATCTTTAGATTACTTTCACTAGGGTCTACAAATTATTGGGCATCAACTTGTGGCCCAGCACACTGGGAATGGAGAGCTCTGTCGTTCTAGTGAAGCTTTCCTGGATAAGTAACTCTGTCCCTTTACATGTCACTTTTCTTAACTTGGACGAATCGTGTTGGTCCAGATGCCCAATGGCTCTATCATTCTGTAGGTAGATTATTTCACGGGCCATTTGGTGTTCCAAGGTGATCTGAACCGTATGTTCCATTCATCCTATCTGCTGGAGGAAGAAGAAAGCATTAAAATAATTTACGAGAAGAATGTCATGATATGATTCTGTGTCCTGTTCTCTTTATTTTAATTCTATATGATCGTCTTTGTCTGTTTTGTTTCTACCGGTTCTTCCACTGCCATCTCTATTTGTGAGTGTACCTGACACAGACACATGGCTCTAACAGTTGTGTTACTCCACACTTGTATTTCCAGTTGTCACTTAAATTTTATGAGAACTTAACACATTTAAAAATACAACCCACTGCCAGATGATACCCTTAAGCCTGTATTTTCTTTCATGTGATTTAACCTGATTAAGATTGTCTTTGTTTATAGTTATGCTTTCCTATGTCTCCTTCTTGCTCACAAACACCCCTCTCTTACTAACATTTTTGAATACTTGCACAATTCTGTCATTTCTGTCTCCAAATTGAAAGATTACTCCTCATTCCTATTCTTACTGTTTGGCCCCAGCCGTATGTCATATGTTTGTTACAACAGAGTCCACTGTCTTTGTGCTGAGTCTTTCTTCCTTATAATCTGCTCTGCACACTTTATTTTCCTAATGTACATATTGATCATGTTCTGGTCCTTTCCGAAGTGATCTGTGGCCTTTCATTGCATAAAAAAAAAATACCATATTCTCAGTCTAGACTTTTCAGGGTCTTCGCTTTTTGGTCTCATTCTTCTATTCTAACTTTCTCCTGGACATCTTGTGCTTCAGTCATATCAGACAGACTGCCTACCATTTTTAAATTCATACGATTAATTACATATAGATTTGGCTTTGTGTAAAAGAGACCCTGTAAAACTGTGACTTCACCAATATAAACGCTTAATTCTCTGTCACAGAATAACTCAGATACAGATGGAAGAGCTGATCTGATCTGATTGATATATTCCACGTGGTCATTTAGGAATCCAACACTCTGTCTGCTACCTGAAGCATTTTGCTCCTTTCAGAGTGATCAATGGAAACACAGTATCGTCTCCATTTCCAGAAGCATGAAAGAAGAAGTGAGGAGGAGCACACCCTCCGCTTTGGAAACACATTCTGGAATTTGCACACAACATGTCATTGGCCAGAACTAAGTAGCTCTTACTAACCTGATCATACTAGTTGCATAGAAAGCTAGAAAATGTGAGCTTGGTACTCGTTAAATACACGCATAGTTAAATTGCTAATACAGTGGAATAAAGGGAAAACCAGATAAGGGATAGCCAGGAGTCTTTCTCATACTTCATGAGTTGTTGTTGATGGTGGTCTTCTGCTCTTCTTCCTCTTCTTTGCCCCTCTCCCCTTCTTCTCTTCTCTTTCTCCACTTCTCTCTTCCTCCTCCTCCTCTCTCACCTCCTAGTTCTTCTCTCCTGAGCTCCATTGCTTTTCTTTGCTTTCTTTTTTTTTTTTTAAATTTATTTATTTAGTTTGAGAAAGAGGAACATGAGCAGGGAGGGGCAGAGAGAGAGAGAGAGAGAGAGAGAGAGAGAGAGAGAGAGACAATCCCAAGCAGATTCCATATTGTCAGCACAGAACCCCAAGTGGGGCTCAAACCCATGAACTGTGAATTCATGACCTGAGCTGAAATCAAGAGTTGGATACTTAACCGACTGAGCCACCCAGGTACCCTGCTTTGTGGCTTTTTTTTTTAATACTTTTCTTAAGATGGCCTTTCCTTTAGTTCTACCTCTATTGCTGAAAATCTTATTCATTGTTCAGATCCAACTCAATACCATACTGTTGAAGACTGTAATTTTTAAATCGATCTATTTTCTTCTTTATTTCCTTTTGCACATTATGTACTTTAATATCTAACATATTGCTTTTCATCTTTAAGTTTCAGAATGAGGGCATGTACTCAATCTTATTCATAGCTTAGTTCTGTAATATTTATTGGCATGGCTCTGTAGATATTATTTGAAAAGTAAATATTTTGGCACCTAATACGCTCTAGGTGCTATTTTACTTATTTCATTTCACCCCATCAATAGACAAATTGATTTAAAAAATAACAATAGGACTCAGAAGTTAAGTAAGTTGACTAAAATTCTTTAGCTGGTAAATTGTGGGGAAATATTCTAATTCACCAAATGATAAGCTTACCATAGCCAGTTTGCTGAAAGACAATTTGTGGAAATTAGATTGGTTGAGTTATTGAGGTTTTTCTTGTTAAAAAGTTTGTTTTCTAGAGTTTCATAGCATTTCTTTTGCTTCATTTTTCCCAGTCCAGCTTGATTGAAAAAAATCTTTATGCCTTTACATTGTTCTTGTGTTTAATATTTTTATGAATGTGTGTGTGTCTTTTCTGTAAAAGCAGTGTATTATCTTGTATCTTTTGTCCACCTGTGTCACTCATGTTCCTTATTTTGCATTTGAATCAGTTTTCACATCAGTCTCTGGAAGACCTGGGTTTTTACAGGACTCCAAAAAATTATTTTTTTCTTTCCATTGTACCATTCTGCCTCATTGAATACGTATTCAAAGGTCTTGCTGAAGTAATTTGAAACCTCTTGTTAGGAAATACAGCATGATTTATCCATGTTAAATAATGATCTTTTATTAACTTTTAACTTTTTTGTGACCAAAAAAAATGTCAATAATTTGGTTCTAACTTAGAGACCAATATAAATATCAAACTTGTATGAGTCAAAAGTTTCCATTGCAAGGGGCGGAACTCATTTGTGATCTTCACAAATAAGATCTTGTGAACATATTATCTAAATCTTCATATGGAAGTTTGGGGAAAACATCCCTGCGTTTTAATCAGTAAAGCCATGGGCTATTATTTTTCATCCCTTAATAGTATTTTGTGTTCCTATGCTTCTCAAATAATAGTAACTTTGGCTGCTGGATGGGCTCTGACTTTACATCCAAGCCTGTACCAGTTTCTAGGCCAATCCTAACAGAGCTATCAGCAAGAAGATCATTATTTTTGCTAAGCCAATCAGTGGACTTCCAACAAAGTTCTCTTGTTAATCATTTCTGATACTTCAAGGGTGTCAGGAATGAACCCTGAGTGCCCATGTGGTTTCTGACCAATAGTCTAGCCTTTTTCTAAACTTTGCCCCTAATTTTGACCTATTTCACTAGACTAGAATCTCTTTTAATCACCATTCAATTGACTGCCTTTTGTTTTGACTCCAGACAAATATCTTGGCACATATTGGTCTTTCCCTGACTGTCAGAGACACAATATACTCTCGTTTAGGTCAGTCTTCCTCTTTAGCCTTCTGTCATTAACCTCTCAGGAAAGGCATGGTACAAAGATACAGAAACTACCATAAAAACTTCTTAGGAAAATATTGCCATTTTAATTTTCCATTTATGTTATATTTCCAAAATGATTCATCACTGATCAAAGTTATTTGTGTTGGATGAGAAAAAGACATACAAAACCAAATTCCCAACAGCAGCCAAATTACACTAATGTATACAAGATGGGTAGTGTAAACTCTTATTTATAGCCTACAGTAGTTACCACATACTTACTTAAAATGTGACTTTTCCGGTTGTCATTTGTCAGGATAAACTAAGAATAGCAAGATTCCCATAAACTAGGTCACAATCTTAGACACTTATTTCCTTTGAATGGAGAAGCAGAAAATATACCATATTAAGTGCTTCAGTTCAAAGTAGTTGATGTTACACGCTTGTATCTTCCAAGGCATTTTCTTTTCTGCTTTTCATTCCCTGGTGAATACCCAAAGTAATAAGCAGACACTAATATTTTACAGTGAGGATGACTGTTTCATATTGCTTTACAGAAATGATAAATATTTAGACTGTTCCAATTGAAATAATTTGTAATTTTTGGATATCACCATTTGGAGAGTTGTCTCTGTAGTGGTTCAAGGATTTTATATAAGTGGTTTAAAAGCTTAATACACCAAATAACCCATTCGCATTCTTGTTCCTATTTAAAGAATGCAGACCTCATGCATTATAATTTTATTCCATTTTATTGGAGTTAATTCAGAAAATATGGCCAACCAGGTGGCATCCAAGGGTTTTGCTACTTCCGAGGAGATTAGCATATAAACACATCACAACATATGGTTAAAGGTTCATTTACAGGTCTGACAGCTTCTGTATCTTGTTGCCCTAAATCAATTTAATAGTCAGTGTGTTGGGTTAGCTGCCTTGGAAGAGGTACTTAGGTGTTTAAAAAAAAACATATCTACATGGTCTGGATTGAGTGAGCATTTATTATAATTGCAATAAATTCAGTAGTTCTGTTGTCTCACTAGAGATTAAGGTGGTGAAATTACCTTCTCCAGCAAAGTCAAGGTCATAAATGCTGATCTTTCTGGTGGGAATTGCCACTCAAAAATCCTTGAATTATTAAGTTTAACTTTATTATTTTTTCTAATATTTTCTTCTCTTCACCTTTTTGATATTTACTATTAGTTGCAAGAAAAGGAAATATTATCATCTCTTTCAGTGGTGAAATTTATTAACAAAGGAATATAGAATTTTAATGGCTGCTAATGGAAATACCTGAGTTCAATACCATAAATCCAAGGACCCCGTCAGAAAATAGATCATGTATTTTTATTATTATTATTATTTAATTTGAGAGAGAGAGAGAGACAACACAAAAAGGGGAGAGGGAGAGAGAAAGAGAGAGACAGCAAGAGAGAAAGAGGGAGAGGGAAAATCTTAAGCAGGCGCCACACTCAGCACAGAGCTTGATGCAGGGCTTGATCCCACGGCCCTGGGATTATGACCTGAGCTGAAATCAAGACTCCGATGCTCAACCAACTGAGCCACCCAGGCAGCCCTCATATATTGGTTTTTGGAATGGCAGGCAGGTCTATGAGTTCAAAAAAAAAAAAAAGATCAAGTCATGTATTTGTTTTCTACTACTGCTGTGCTACTGTAACAAGTTACTGTGAACTTCATGGTTTAAGACTCTCCCAATTTATTATCTTACAGTACTGGAGGTCAGAATTTGAGTTTTGTCTCAATGAACTAAAATCAAGGGTGTTAGCAAGGTCGCATTCCTTTTTGAAGGCTCTCGGGGAAAATTTATTTCCTTGCCTTGTGCATCTGCTGGAGGCCATCTGTATTCCTCTGCAGATATCCTTCCATCTCAACTCTAGCAATGGCAGGTCAAGTCTTTCTTGCATTGCTCTTGCATTTTTCAGATTGTATCCTGCTGGTGCTCTCCTTCTTCTGCATTTCCCATCCGCTTATAAAACCCCTTTAATTAAATTGAAACACCTGATTAATTCAGGAAAATCTCCCCATCTCAAAATCAGATGATTAGTAAGCAACCTTAAATCCATCTGGAATCTTAATTCCTCTTAACGTATTCATAGACTGCAGGGATTAGGAAAAGGGAATCTCTGAGGGATCATTATTCTGCCTACCACAGGTGATGGAGACATTTTAAAATAAGAACAAACAAACAAACAAAGAAACAAAAAATAAGAAGGTGTGAAGGAAAAAAAGAGAGTCAGGAAAACAGCTTTCTAGTCCTAGCTTTGCAGCCATGTAGTAAAGAAACTCAGAAAAGCTATTCAGTTTCCCTGTTTCACAGTTTATCATTTCAATAAATTAATAATAAAAACTATCTACCTGGAACTTCTAATATACTATTCACTCTTTTGCTTATGTGTTTTCTCATCTAACTCTCGAACCAACACTACCCCACTCGGTAGATAATCAAACTGAGGCACACAGAGTTCACGCAACATTTTCTTGGTCACTCGGCAGTAAGTGGAGAGGCATGACTGCATTCATAAAGTCTGACCTAACTCATAAGTTTTAACCATTAGGCATATTGCCCTCATTGAAATAGGATAGTAATATCTTATCTTTTCATTTATTTATTAGTTAAACCAGTCAATAAATATTAATTGGGCACCCACTGGCAGATCAGAAAATCTGGTAGGCGTTGGAAATATGGTGGTAAATAAGAAAACCATAGGTTCTGTCTCTATGAATTAGAATATAGGTAAGATGAAATGCAGACATCGTTACTATTCTATAATAAACCAGCCCAAAACTTGGTGACTTCGAACAACAATTCCTTCATTATATCTTAGGATTTTGTAAGTTTACTGGTATCAGCTGAGCAATTCTTCTGTCCCCATATAAATTCAGCTGGGTTTCACACGGCTAGAAAATCTAAGATGGCTCATTTTTATGACTGGCAGTTGATGTTGGCTGTTGGCTGGGAGCACCATGTGACTCGGGCTTCTAACTGCATGATGGCTACATTCCAAGGAATGTCCCAAGAATGAATGCTTCAAGAGGGAGGAAACAGATGCTGCCAGCCTTCTTTAAGACTAGGTCAGGGACTCACTTATACAACATCACTTCTGCTGTATTCTTTTGGTTAAGCAGCCACAGAATATGTTCATATTTAAGAGGATGATATGCTTATATCTTTTGTGGGACTGTGACCAAGAGGTTGTGGGCAACTGTGGTCCATCACTGACTAGAACACAGAAAGTTAAGTGAGAGAGTTTTATGAGGAAATCAATGATTAAGTCACATGAGGCATCATAAGGATTTGGGAATCTAAATACCTGCAAAAGGGAGACTTTGAACAATTTTAAGCAAGGACATTTAAGCATAATTCAGAATTAAATAATGAATAAGATCACCATGGATGCAACATGAAGAATGAAGTGAAATTCCAGGATAACAATGATGATGATTTGGAGCAGGAAAGTAAGTAGGCATGAAGGGAAGTCAGATCTGGGTGAAATGTAGAAGACGTATTTGCCAAGACATGGTGATTGGTCCTAGGTAGAAGATGGGGTAGAGGAAAGTAAGGATATGTTGTCTGTCTTGAGCAACTTAAGATTGTTATTTATTGAATTAGCTCATGATGGCGGAAAAGAAGGTTCTGAAGGAGGAATGATGAGCTCAGTTTTAGAATCATTTCTTGAACTTAAAGTCCTTTGAAACATGAAACCGAAGTCGTCCAGAGGCCAGTTGGATATATGATCTGGGATTCAGGAGTAAGAGTTAGGTTGGAAATAGAGATTTTGCAGTTTTCTCTATGGGCATAATTGAAGGTATGAATATGAATGAAGGTACCTAAAGAAAGACTGTGGCTTGAAAGGAAAAGTGTGCTTAGGACAGAATTCTAAGGAACAGCAACATTAAATGGTCAGAGAGAAGGTGAAAGGTCAGAAGTAACTGAAGAAGCATTTAGGGAGGTAGGAAAAAATGCTCTCAGGGAGGTGGGAAAAAAAAGTTATGACAAGTAAAAGCAGTTTCAAACAGATTATAAGGATCTCTCTGGCGTGTTGCTGAGACTAAAGAGGAAGGGGTGATCAACAAGTTTGTGAGATGGAAAAACAGGACAGTTGGAAACCTTAGCAATGAGTTTGGTAGGGTTTTGTGGACGCATGGCCGTGTGCTGATGAAGGATTGGAAGTGGGCAGCTGGAGTGTAGGCTACGAATTTGAAGATGGTTTGGCTGTAGGAGAGAAGTGAGGGTGGAGGAGTCTGAGATGTTGAGTAAGGTTGGTTTTGTTTCCGTTTTTGTCTTTTTATTTTTTTATTTTTTTAATGTTTATTTTTCAAAGAGAGAGACATAGAGACAGAGACAGAATGCAAGTGGGTTAGGTGCAGAGAGAGGGAGACACAGAATCTGAAGCAGGCACCAGGCTGTAAGCTGTCAGCACAGAGCCTGACACGGGGCTCGAACCCAGGAACCATGAAATCATTACCCAAGCTGAAGTCAGACACTTAACTGACTGAGCCACCGAGGTGCCCCTTATTTTTTTAAGTTGAGAGACTTGAACAGAAGGAACCAGATTAAAAAAATAAAGAAAAAATGGAAAATCTAGAGGAAAGAGGATGCTGGTTTTATGCTAAAAGTATTTTTTTAACCTTTTAAATTTTAAGTGTGGAAATGCCGTGAAAAATAACATTGCTAATACTCTAAGGTATTCCAAGCATTTTGTCATCAAAGACCTATCATTTGCTGCTGTTACTCATAATTCATATCATTCTAATGAGCATGAATAGCATTTTATTTATTTATTTATTTATTTATTTATTTATTTATTATTTATTTATGTATTTAAAGATTTTATTTATTTTTGAGAGAGAGAGAGCACAAGCAGGGAAGAGGGCAGAGAAAGCGGGGGTGGGCATAAGATCCGAAGCAGGCTCAGTGCTGACAGCAGTGAGCCCCAGGCGAGGCTCGAACCCATGAACTGTGAGATCATGACCTGAGCCAACGTTGGATGCTCAAGTGACTGAGCCACCCAGCTGCCCCTGTGAATAACATTTTAAATTTCATATACTAAAATGTTAAGATATGAAGATGCTTCTGACTTAGAAACTATATGAGTCATCAGGGTTTTTTGTTTTTGTTTTTCTTTCTTTCTTTAGAGTTTTGATTTAAGAAATGGACACAGTTCATTTGTCCTTGGGTTTTTTTTTTTTCCCGGTGCCATTTATGAGAGTAGAGAACCATCTCCAAATCAGAACTTTTTAACTTTAGAAACACTTTCTTTAAAATTCTTCTTGACATGGCTGAATAACAAGTTTCTGGATTCCTTTGAAATTTTAGGACTTTGAAATTGAAACTGTCTCAACTCTTGAATTTTTTTATCTAATGCATTTAAAAGAACTCTTTGTATGGGAAGTCAAAGTGTTGAAAAGAGAAATGATCAAAGTTTGTAAAACTTGGAAGAGAATAAACATGAACTTATTCACCAAATTTCATAATATTACAATTAGAGGACACCCTTGAAACACAAAGAAAGAGGTTAGGGAAAATCAAACGAAATAGTACTTTAAACAGTCTGTTTTAAATTAATGAAATATTAACCAAGAGGCGAGACAGTGTGAAAATACAAGTAGATTAAAGGGGATTTATGAACGAGATGGGTCTTTAGTAGTTTTTGAATTGTTCAAGGTTATAGTGAACATTTGGCATATGGCTTCACATGATTTCACAAAATTGTTCTTCCACATGACTCTCAGATAACAAATTACATATGGCCTGAGGCGAACTGTGGTCTTTCTGGTATGGGATTGGTATTTCATATGTTTTTGCGTCTTAAAATGTAACAGTACAAGATATTATTGAAATAAGCAGGCCCACTGCCTATAATCTTTTGTCTGTGGCTTATTAAATGTGTGTCTTTGGGCAAATTACTTCACCTAGCTATGTCTCAGTTACCTCATAGTGAAAGCAAAAGGTCTACCTTATAATAGTTTTATGAAATATTAAAACAGATGCATTAACATAAGTAAAGAACTTGATGTCTCTGTTGTTGTTATGCCAAGATACCAGAGTCCTGGTTTTGTTGAACTGGCATTTTAAGTAAAATCCAAAGCAATTTTAAACTGAACTCAATACTTCTATGTATATTACTAGGGGACAGTGTTAATACTCCGGGAAAACATTTCTTTTCTAAAAAAAATTATAATTTGTTTTGTGAGTAATCAAATTTGTTACCCCACTAGATCCTATTTAGCATTTAGTTATTCATTAAATTAGACTCTACTTGCATTATTATTCAGTTTTAAATTCAGGGTATAATTTTTTCTAGAGTACAAGTTTTCATTTCTTAATAATGACTTGTGGAAAAAATTAGAAAAGAAGAAAAGAATTTAAAACCAAGAAGAGGGGTGCCTGGGTGGCTCAGTCAGTTGAGCGCCCGACTTCTGCCTGGGTCATGATCTCGCAGTTCGTGGGTTCGAGCCCCGCATCGGGCTCTGTGCTGACAACTTGGAGCCTGGAGCCTGCTTCAGATTCTGTGTCTCCCTCTCTCTCTCTGCCCCTTCCCAGCTCATGCTTGCACTCTGTCTGTGTCAAAAATAAATAAACTTTAAAAAAAAATTTAAAAAAAGAAGAAAAGGATCATGTAACAGCCACATAAGTAGGTCTTTTCTCTTTCTCAATTAAGAAAATGTAGGTATGAGTATGGATTGGAGAGAATTAGAAGAATAGAAGGATTCTATGTAATCCCCCTTCCACTATAGATGTACACATGCATGTATGTATGTAAATACACACACATATACACACATGTAATGTAGGCTGTGGTTTAGTGATGATAGTGAGGGGTATTGATGGTTTAATTAGGGTGACTCTATTCTCTCCTCACTCCTTATTCAGTCAATAATCTCATCCCATCTGATGCCACATGGGAAAGTGGACGACAAATAAATAGTACAGAAGGTGGAAGCATTGTTAGAATTGAGGGAGACAGCCCAAAATTAGGTTTCCCACTTGGAAGAAAGAAAAGGATAAAGCACAAAGGTATCTGTATGTCCTAACTACGGTCTAAGGTAGACTAAAGTTACAATGGCTATTCATTCATTCAAGTCTCATCTATGCTTGCTTCCAAAGACAGTTCTAAAACACAATAATTTAATCTGACAGAATATGAAAGAACTATGAAAATATCTGTAACAACTTCTTTTTAAAAATTAGTAAACTTGTGACCTAAAAGTTTAAGTAACCTGGCCAAGATCTCATAGTCCATTAAATAGCTAAAGTGATAGTAGAATCCTGGACTCAAGACTGGCCTGAACTACTCAATGTCATCACTATTATATTTTTTTCAGAGGCCTGGTATGAAGTTTCAGATGTGTATATGTGTGTTTTTTTCTCAGCAGTAGACTTATACAAGTCCAGGTATGTCAGTATTTAATGACTGTATTATGCTTCAGATATCAGATCAAGAATTGACATTCTATTTTTGTAAAATACATTTATAGATTTCTGAAGCATTTTGAAATATAAATTTAAATATGTTTAAAAATTGCAGTTATTTAGAAATTTATTTGGGCATCTACAACTCTTCTGCAATAGGTGCCTTTTCTATTGAGATGGATAATGCATGATATATTTTTGAGCTTTTGTTTATATTCATGTGACAGGATCTTGAAAAATGGGCCCATCAATTCTTTATAATTTAATCCATATTTTCTATCTTTTACAATTGAGAACTTCTTTATATTAAGATCTGACTTCTCCCATTAAAGGTAGCTTCTTAAGAAGCTCCATTTGAAATTTTGATAAAATTCTTCTTATAAGATTAAACTCTTTCCATAATTAATTCAAATAATGCTCTTTTAATGTGTATAACTTTTTTTATTTTTTGTTTCTTTATTTTTGAGAGAGATAGACAAAGCATGAGCGGGGGAGGGACAGATAGAGAGAGGGAGACACAGAATCCAAAAGAGGCTCCAGACTCCAAGCTATCAGCACAGAGCTCGACACGGGGCTCGAACTCATGAACCGTGAGATCATCACCTAAGCCAAAGTCAAGTGTTTAACTGACTGAATCGCCCAGGCACCCCTAATGTGTATAACTTTTAAATTCGTGTGTAGTATTTGGTTTCCTGAATGAAGGTCAGGACTTTTTCTGGCTGAGGGGACTTTCTAGGTGAGCCATGGGACCTAGATCTAACTCCTGTCGATGATGATGATGATGATGATGGTGATGATGATGATGGTGATGATGATGATGATGATGGTTTCACACACACAAGATTCTTTTTGTCACTGTGACAAAATGTTCTTACTTATTTGAGTGTAAACTGTTTCAAGTGTTTCTATCCCTCTTTTGCCTTGTGCATTTTCAGGAATTTGGCACGTGTTCCGTGTAAGACTCTCTTAGAGACACCTGGAAGTTTTGGTGCTCCAAAAGGCAGCGTGCCATTAGCTTCAAGGTACTGGCTCATGCTGAGAACACACCACCCGGTAGCCCCCACAGCTGTGCTTTCAGGTTTCTCTTTGGCATGGAACTCAAAGGGCTCAATCTGTGTTAAAAAATCTTTGAAGATTTAAAATGTGTCACGGATTGGGTCATGTTTTTCCTTGATTATTAAGCTAACTTACATAGGGGCGCCTGGGTGGCTCAGTCGGTTAAGTGTCCGACTTCGGCTCAGGTCGCGATCTTACGATCTCGCGATCTCGTGATCTCGTGGTCTGTGAGTTCGAGCCCCGCGTTGGGCTCTGTGCTGACAGCTCAGAGCCTGGAGCCTGCTCCGGATTCTGTGTCTCCCTCTCTGACCCTCCCCGTTCATGCTCTGTCTCTCTCTGTCTCAAAAATAAATAAACGTTAAAAAAAAAATTAAGGTAACTTCGATAGCATTTATTTCCTCATTTTCCATTCCATAATTCAAGATTCTTAAGCCTTTTCAGACCGCCTGTTCTAGGACATTTCTTGTGCTAGGAATTGGAGATGGAAAAAAGTAAATTACCTCGACTCCAACTCATAATAATCTGGCCAGAAAAACATGCAGGTAAATTGATTATTAGACTGTGACACCTTTACAGTCAAGGGTAACACAAAGTGCTGTGGCAGTGCCCGGGGCATTGTGACTCAGATCGGATGTCAAGAAAGTTCAGATGGGAGGGGCGCCTGGGTGACGCAGTCGGTTAAGCGTCCGACTTCAGCCAGGTCACGATCTCGCGGTCTGTGAGTTCGAGCCCCGCGTCAGGCTCTGGGCTGATGGCTCAGAGCCTGGAGCCTGCTTCCGATTCTGTGTCTCCTTCTCTCTCTGCCCCTCCCCCATTCATGCTCTGTCTCTCTCTGTCTCAAAAATAAATAAATGTTAAAAAAAAAAAAAAATTTAAAAAAAAAAAAAAAAAAGAAAGTTCAGATGGGAACTGAAACACTAAGATTCGTCTTGGAACCTGAATAGGATTTAGTCTGTAGTGAAGACAGGGAGTTGGGTGCATGGGGATTTGGAAGAACTGGTAATTCTTTCAGTGGGTTGAAAGAACGTTGTACATTACAGTAGCTGCAATTTATTTTTCTTTTGGATTATACACTTTAAAAATGAGCTTTTCATTTCCATGATGTATTTTTATTTTCAAACATTAATAAACTCTATTGCTTCAGAAAATGAGATATTTGACTCATTTTAATGAGACCTAAACATACTAGAATATAGGAACATAGACGATTTATAACTGGTTAACACTAGTAGGCTCCTGTGTTCTGTTATTACAAAAAACACTTTTTGGTACTAGAAGGAATGCTTTTTGGAGGCACTAATTTTGTTATCTGCAAATTAAACAAACATAGATTAAGGAAAATTTAAACTTTCATAACATAGTAGGTCAATCATCTGTGAGGTTTTATATTTAATAGCTTTTTGTTATTTTTGGTACTTAGATTTCACAGCAATACTGTGATATTGCTAATGTCATTTACAAATAAGAAATCATTGGGGTGCCTGGGTAGCTCAGTCGGGTGAGCACCCAGCTTTTGATTTCAGCTCAGGTCATGATCCCAAGGTTGTGGGATTGAGCCCCACATTGGGCTTTGCTCTGAGTGTGGAACCTGCTTAAGATTCTCTCTCTCTCCCTCTGCCCCTCCCCCATTTGTGTGCTCTCCTTCTCTCTCTCTCTTTAAAAAATAAATCAGAGAGGTACAGGGAGGGTAAATGATCAAAATCAAATAGTGATAAATAATAAATTCAGACATCAAAGTAGAGGTTTTTAAGCATCAAATTAAATACTCCTTTCATCAAGTCAGAGTTTTACATTTGAACGCAACCTATATACTCTTACGTGACTGTTCTTATGTTTATATATAAACTTATTTGCAAGGAGAAAGGGCAGATTTATTAATTTGCTTATTCATTCAGGCACATTTCTTTTTTTTATTCAATTACATTCTAAAATAAGATTAGATGATTTAAAGTAATCATAGGAACTCATAAGGATAATAGTATTAACATCTTGCTATTGAATGCATATAGTTTTCACTATTTAAACTTGAGATGATTAAAATTTACTTTGTTAATAAATTCCAAGCTGGCTTAAAGCCTAATTACACTTAAATTTATTTAGAAATTGTGAGACTCAAAGCTTTTTCTGTAAATTCTACATCTTAAAAAAAAGCACATACTTTTTTGTGCCTAAATTTTTAATGGTATCTTTTTTTTTTTAACTGAGGTATAATTGACGTATAACAGTATGTTAGTTTCAGATGTATAGCATGATGATTCAATATTTGTGTACATTGCAAAATGATTGCCCCAGTAAGTCTAGTTAACATCCATCACCATACATAGTTACAATTTTTTTTCCTTTCAAACCTGGATTTTAAATCCAAGTGTGTTTTCCCTAAAATATTTTCTTATGTTACATCATAATTACCAGTGTACTTAGGATTAGAACAGTGAGATCTCCAGAGTCATCTGATGACTTATATCATTGACAGGTTGTTTATTGTTGAAATGATCTCCATGCTCTTCTTTAATCTTTTTTTTTTTTTTTTGAGAGAGAGAGAGATAGAGAGAGAGAACAAGTGGGGAGGAGGGGCAGAAGGAGAGAGAGAGAATCTTAAGCAGGCTCCACACTTGGCACAGAACTGGACGTGGAGCTCGCTCCTACAATCCTGGGATCATGACCTGAGTGGAAATTAAGGATCAGATGCTCAACTGACGGAGCCACCAGACACCTCTGATTTCCTTTCATCTTCAACATCCTTGAACACATAAATACAATATTTGGATTGTTGTTTGGCTAAGGATATGACCGTGCTTACACATAGCAAAGTATTTGAAAGATGAATTTTTTTATTAATAAGATATCAAGGAACTATAAAGCTTATGACTTGAAGAGTCAGAGAAAAAGAGAGGTTACTGAAATCCCTTAGAATGAGAATAGAAAAAAAGAGTAAATAGGAAGTAGTGCCCAAAGCAACAACCTTCAGGAAAATTTTTGAGTTTCTTGAAAAATCTTCAACGGTAAATAGTAGTGATAAGGAAGAAGTGTTTGTATCAATTACATATTGCTACATACACTATGCCCCTAAAAAATCAATGTCTTAAAACGACAGCTGTTTTGTTTTCATGATTATATAGGTGGACTCGGAGTTTCTCAACTTGTCTTGCCCAGTTTCACCTAGGAGTATGCATTCTGTTAGTGAGCTCAGTTGGGATGCCTGGGGTAGTTGGATCTCTGTCTTGTGTGTGTGTGTGTGTGTGTGTGTGTGTGTGTGTGTGTGTGTGTGTTTGAAACATTTTATTTAAATTCTTTACAAAGAGAGCAAAAGTTTTTTCCATGAACCAAACAGAGTATTGACAGAGTTTTCTGGCCTGAAGACCTCTGCTCCTCCTCTCTCCCGCCCCACCTCCTGAGTGGGACGTGATCAGCTTTGGAAAGGCGACAGTGGGGTTGAGGTCAGATCCCGGGGCGGGAGGAATCCCCTCTACTAATGAGGAGGCCACAGAGCAGACCCAGCAGCCGCTGCAAGTGGCTGGGGTCAGCGGGATTTTTTCCTGTTAATTATCAAAGGGAAACTGACAAATCAGCCACAGGAACCCTGAAAAACAGCAAGACAACCTGGGGATTTGGCCACCTAGGTCCTGTGCAAACAAGCGAAACCGTTCCTTCTGGCTCCAGTGTTTATGCCATCTCTCCATTCCTCCTCAGCATCGACCCCACAACAGTTTCGTGAACCTAATTTTGTGAATACTCCGTAACATACTATTTCAATGAGGCCACGCTTCTTCACACAGTCTTGGGGCAGTGTTCTAAGAGGGCAAACCTCAGTGCACAAGTACATGCATTACCATTGCTCCTGGCCTATTGATCAAATCAAGTCCTGTGCCATGCCCAAGTCAAGCACAAGTAACAGGAGGCGTGATTTATTTGGATCCATTGGTGTAACAGTATTCCTGTCTGCTCCCTGGCTCCAGTGATTCATGTGCAAAACACACTCACCCCTTCCAAAACCCTCAGCCTTATCCAATCATGGCATCAACCTCTAAGGCCAAGATCTCATCATCTACATCAGATGCATACGTAGATCAAGCTCTTTAGGTGGAGATTTTCTTTTTCTTTTTTTTTTTTTTTAATTTTTTGATGTTTTTTTAAAATTTATTTTTGAGAAGAAAGAGACAGAGCATGATTGGGGGAGGGAAGAGAGAAAGAGGGAGACACAGAACCCGAAGCAGGCTCCAGGCTCTGAGCTGTCAGCACAGAGCCTAACATGGGGCTTGAACTCACAAGCAGTGAGATCATGACCTGAGCTGAAGTTGGACACTTAACCAACTGAGCCACCCAGGTGCCCCGGTGGAGATTTTCTTTATCCAGAGAATTGGGAACTGTAAAGATGACTTCTATTTTCTCCCTCTTCCTCCTGTACATACACACCTGATTTCAAATTTTGAGAGGGACACGATAATCTCAATAACTCAATAATTGCATAAACAAAAGGCACAGAGAAGTTGCTGGTCCACAGATTTATTGATATCTAGCTGGCAAATGAGTCAGGGACATGAAATGTTCTTTATTGGGTCATCCTGCTTCCTAGGAGCTTCCTTAATTCACTGCTTTCTGTTGTGCTTGGCTCTGTCTTTTGGATATGTGGGTCTCTCTTGTCTTTTCGACAAGACATGGTACGTATTTGCAGATGAGTAGCTTTCTCGGCCTGTTTATTTTCAGAGAAAATTCCTTTTGAACTGCCTTGGTACATTTCAGCCCAAGCTAATTACAAAAAGACAAATTGAAAAGACGAAATTAGGTAGCAGAGGCTTGTCCTTTGGCTCAGGGGGCGGGATGAGGAGGAGGATGTGCCTTTATCCTGCACCATTTCAGCAGGCAGTACTTTTGTTTCTGGAGTAGGCGGTACTTCCTCCACAAAATATGTTATTGGAAATTTACAAAAATCCCAAACAAGATATCGCAATTAACATCCCATCATATCCCTGTGAAGAACGACACTCAGGTTCCATCTCTACATTGACCTGGGCCCAGAAAATCTGTATGAACTGAGACTCAAAAAGAGAATGGACCCATTTCACACAAAGGTAGTGAAATCAAATGGGTCAGCTACTTTATTCACTTATAGTTTGCTTTATACACTGAACGTGTCCTCTTACAACTTTAAATATATGTTGGGGACATAATTTAGAAAAACCAGTGTTTCAAACACCATTTATGCTTTTTTTTTTCATTGTGAAGAGTGGAAATTTAAACTATTGAAATATCTACAACCTAGACTTCCTATTTTCCATATAAAAAACTCTCCTAAGGTCCCAGAGTCTCCTCCACATTGTTGTAAGAGCCACTCAAAGGGAATGCTGTTTAAAATTTTTTTTAATATTTATTTATTTTTGAGAGAGACAGAGACAGAATGCAAGTGGTTTAGGGGCAGAGAGAGGGAGACACAGAATCCGAAGCAGGCTCCAGGCTCCGAGCTGTCAGCACAGAGCCTGACGCGGGGCTCAAACTCACGAGCCGTGGCATCATGACCTCAGCCAGAGTAGGACACTCAACCAAATGAGCCACCCAGGTGCCCCAGGAATGCTGTTTTGCTTTAATTTTGCTTCTGCACAATATAGTGACAATAGCAAAATAAAGTTTGGCCTTTGCAGCCCTGTGTAAAGTCATGGCTGAGGGAAAAAGGGTCTTTCCAGGATTAGAGGCAAATCTCCTCCCTGAATAATCTGAGGCCTGAAATGTTAGGCTCATAGTGAATGTAATAAATACCCAAAGGATATTATAATTAATATGCTATTATCTCAGTTTTAAGTTATTTATAATATGGGAACTATAATATATTAATGCCAATTAAATTCAATTAAATTAACTCTTAATGAGCAAAAACAATTTCAGTGATGTAAAAATCCATCTGAATCACTGGCGCTGTACATGCAGGAGCTATTTCTATTACATCAAACTTTGCCAGTTTGATGGTATATGGAAATAAAAGTTCCTCCTGTCTTTAATGCTATTTACTGTTTTCTAATATTTTCTAATTTTGTGACTTTCTTTTCACAGATTTAGCTAATTTAGATTTAGCTGATTTGGTCTCATATTATTCACTCTCAACCTATTTTAAAAGTTATTAGAAATTAGGGTGCTTTTTGAAGTAAATTAAAACGTTTGTATCAGTATTTTCATAGAAAATCAGCTAAATCTTTACCTGTGACATAGAGATAATGAGATTTGTATTACCCCGAGATTCTAAATTTTTTTAATGTTCATTTATTTTTCAGAGGGAGAAAGAGAGAGAGAAAGAGAGAGTGAGCACAAGTGGGGGAGGGGCAGAGGGAGAGGGAGACACAGAATCCCAAGCAGGCTCCAGGCTCTGAGCTGTCAGCACAGAGCTCCATGCAGGCCGTGAGATCATGACCTGAGCCGAAGTCAGATGCTTAACCGACTGAGTCACCCAGGCGCCCCTGTATTGCCCTGAGAGTCTATTGTAAGGTCAAAGAGATACTGAAAGGAGATATGAATTCAAGGACATAGGAAATCCTTTTCCAAAGGAGAAGGTTTAGGGTTGTCATTAATTAATTATTAATAACCTAAGTTCTTATAATACATACTCATTCTTTTATGATGCTAGAGAGTTTCTAAAATTGAGGCATTGATATAACACATTTATAATTAGTAGAAAATATGGAGATTTCTGCAGAACAGTGGATCTCAGATTTCTCTAACACAAAGCCCCTTGATATTTATCAGTTGAACTGTTTGCAAGTGGAGTGGCCTAGAAGTCACTTGACAACGTAATTTATGATTGTTCTGAAGCACAATTTGAGAGAGTTTGATGTTGCATGAGAAGGAAAACTGGGCCTGCCAGTGCATTTAATTAACCAGTCAGCATTTATTTCTCATCATAGCCTGTTGTTACTTTGTTGAGAACAACAACAAAAAACACTAATTAGGACTCTGCAAGTGACATTAAACTCTCCCTGCTTAGACTTTAGTGGGTTTACATTGATATGCTGTGTTTTCTGTCCCTCATCTGATCCTTGGTGGCTGTAACCAAGTTTTTTAATATGTCCTGATCTCCAAAGCATCCGCTATTCATTTACGTCATTTTACTAAATATATCAGATGTATGAAAAGTTATACAGCATATGATAGCAAATATCCTTATTCACTGCACCCAGCTAAAGAAATAAAGCATTACTAATAAGGTTGAAATGCCTGAGTCTCCTCCATGGTTGTATGCTCTCACTGTAGGTATCTCAAATTGATATTTCTCATTTCTAGAAATCTCATTAAATTTTACCTCTTGTACCTTTATTTTTTAAAAAGAGCATGGTTTGCTTCAACTTTATGTAAGAAAATTATCAATCTTCTGTAACTTGGTTTACTCTTACTCAGTAGCATGTTTTGAGATTTATACTTGTAGTTCCAGATGAAAATAATGAAATAAAAAAATGAAAATACCCTTTTGACTGCTATGTACTATTCCATTGTCTATATTGTGTGATGGTGTTTGGAAGGAAATTTTCATTGTTTTGGTAATAAAAACAAAGTGGTCATAAATATTTTACATGTCCCTGGTGTGGTGTGCCTATTCCAGAGAAAATGCCTAAGAGAGAGATTATTACTGGTGTATACTTCTTTAACAATTGATCTCACTCAATTTTTAAAATGTCTGTATCACTTCGCATGCCTACTCCCGTTATGTGAGTTCTGGTTTTTATCTTTTATCAATTCTTGGTATCATCAGACTTGTCACTTTTGCCAGTTTGTAGATATGACAAGTTAACTCAGTTGGTCTTGATGAGTATTACCTGATTTTCAGTGTGGCTGATAATTTTTAAATTTTTGTGTAAGCCTTTTGTGTCCCTTTTTAAATGAAGTATTTGTTCATGTCATTCTTAATTTTATAATGGATTACTCTTCTTTTTCTTAGTGATTTACAGTTCTTTATATAAACAGGATTTTATTTCATTTTTTATGGTTTAATTTTTTTTAATGTTTTATTTATTTTTGAGAGCAAGAGAGACAGCATGTGAGCAAGGGAGGGGCAGAGAGAGAGGGAGACCAGAATCCAAAGCAGGCTCCAGGCTCTGAGCTCTTAGCACAGAGCCTGATGTGGGGCTCGAACTTGTGAACCATGAGATCATGACCTGAGCCGAAGCTGGACACTTAACCAACTGAGCCACCCAGGCACCCCTATATAAACAGGATTTTAATTAATTTTCACTTTTACTGGTGGCAAATACCTTGGCCAGTATTATGGGTTGCTTTTTTATTTTCTTTTTGGTATTTTTCATGTACATTTTTATAAAAACTCAAAGTTGTTGAATTTATTAATATATATTTTTTTCTTTTTCATTTTGAATCTTATGTCTTGTTTAAGAAATTTTTTTCCTACATTCAGTTTATAAAGATATGGCCCTATAATGTCATCAGATCTTAAAAAGCTTTAATTTTTATATTTCTTCCTTTAAATTTTTTTTTCAACTTTTTTTTTTTTTTATTTATTTTTGGGACAGAGAGAGAGAGCATGAACGGGGTAGGGGCAGAGAGAGAGGGAGACACAGAATCGAAAACAGGCTCCAGGCTCTGAGCCATCAGCCCAGAGCCCGACGTGGGGCTCGAACTCACGGACCGCGAGATCGTGACCTGGCTGAAGTCAGACACTTAACCGACTGCGCCACCCAGGCGCCCCTATATTTCTTTCTTTAGCCCACATAAAGTTTTTTTCTCTGTGTGTGCAGTAGAGATGGAACTTCATGTTTTCCCCATGGTTAATCAACTGTCTCAGAAGCTTCTGGCTGAAGAACCTATTCTTTCTCCCTTTAGCTGCTATGTCACTTCTATTCCAGTAATTTTCCATATATAAGTGTGGGCTTGTTTCTAAGCTCGCTGTACTCACCCATTGGTCCAATAATAACTAAAAATGTCTGCTTTTCTTCACCTTTTGCTCTTCAACATAAAATTTCTAGTTAGTTTGCCAAATTTCGTGGAAATCTCTGTCAAAACTTTTATTGGATCTCATTCTTCTTCAATTTTGATCAGTTTATTTAACCACTTTGATTTCCTCAGCATTAGCTATCAAAATGGTGAAAAATTGTGCACCTTACTTTTTTTGGGGGGGGGTTGGAGTGCTACATAAGTTAGAACAATATCATTTGCATAGTGCGTGCTTAATAACAGTTAGCTTTTATTATAGATTGTTTTGAAGAAGACTTGACATCTTTATGATATTGAGTCCTCTTATATGTGAAAATGGTAAACCTTTATATAAGCCTTCTTTATTACCTTTCAATCAAGTCCATAAGTTTTACACACATCTTTTATTAGATTTTACTCTTAGGTGCAATTATTTTTATTCTTTTGGGGTTTGTGTTTGATAGCTTAACAGGATTTTTATGTTAGCAAACGAACGAATAGGATTCTAGTTTGAAATTTATTTTCTGTCCTTATTTGAAAGTATTATTCTACTGTCTTCTGGGTTTCCCTGTTGCTGTTGAGACATCTGCTACCATTATAATTTATGTCCATTTATTGCAAATCTTTCTTTTCTGCTTGCTTCCTCTCATTCAGTTCTTTTTTTTTTTTTTTTTTGATATACTGCAGCATCAGTAATTTTTGTGGAAGTCAATTTATCAAATAGGTTTAAATATGTATTTTCATAAGTTTTAAAAGAAATTTTCCCACCTCTTTATATTGTCTTTGTCCAATCCTCTCTAATCTCTCCTGATGCAACTCCGGTCAGTTTAATGTTATCTCTTTGCTTGTTTTGATGATTCTGGGTGACTCTTGGTAGAACTTCTCATTTACTCATTCACTTTCAGGTTGATCTACTATGATGCTTAATTCTTACACTGTATTTAAATTTTTAATAGTCATATTTATGATGGAAATTATTTTTCTTCAAATATGACTGTCTCCTAATGTCTTTTTGTTCATATTTAAATATCCTCTTTTATTTGCTTTTATATAGTTAATTATTTCTTTTTAATTTTTTTAAATGTTTATTTATTTTGAGAGAGAGAGAGAGTGTGAGCAGTGGAGGGGCAGAGAGAGAGGAAGACACAGAATCTGAAACAGGCCCCAGGCTCTGAGCCTTCCCTTTCCCTTCCATTTCCCTTCCCTTCCCTTCCCTTCCCCTTCCCCTTCCCCTTCCCCTTCCCCTTTCCCTTTCCCTTTCCCTTTCCCTTCCCCTTCCTTTTTTCTTTCTTTCTTTCTTTCTTTCTTTCTTGCTTGCTTGCTTGCTTGCTTCATTTTGAGCTCATATTTGAGTACCACAAATGATACTCAAATATTGTTGGAATTCCAAGGGTCCTGGGTTGAGGTTACACTTTTTTTAGGGAGAATATGTGTTTATTTGCTTCTGCTTAGATTGGAGCTCAATCCAGAATCACTTTAATTTAATTTCCAGGGATGTGTTTTCCAACTGTAAATTGAAACTGCAAAAATGTTGGGTTGTGTAGCCTGTGGTTGTGAATTCTCCGGCCTACTTTGTTTTTCTCCTGAGAGTAAAGCCAGGTAAAAGAAGTTTCCCTGTTCCATCCCTTTGCCAACCAACGATTCTTTCACTACTTTATACCAAGTTCTCACCCTGAGGAGTTTCCAAAGTCTATTTTTTTAATGTTTATTTATTTTGAGAGACAGAGAGAGGGAGAGGGAGAGGGAGAGGGAGAGGGAGAGGGAGAGGGAGAGAGAGAGAGAGAGAGAGAGAGAGAGAGAGAGAGAGAGAGAGAATGAGTGAGCAGGGCAAGGGGCAGAGGAAGAGACAGAGAGAAAATCCCAAACAGGTTCTGTGCTGTCAGTGCAGAACCCAATGCCCTGGCTGGACCTCAGGAACCATGAGATTGAGCCAAAATCAAGAGTCGGACTCTTAACCGACTGACCCACCCAGGTGCCTCTCCAAAGTCTTAGATTCCACTCATGAGCCATTAAATGGAAAGTTTTAAGAAACCCTGAGGCACAGTCAGGGCTCAATGTCCCACCAGCTTCTCCCTATTATTTTTGTGAGTTTTCTTTCTTGTGGACTCAGCTCTGCGTATATAACATTACGTTAGGGGGAAAAGAAGAGGTTTCTTTGACTATTGAGCTACTCAGATTGCTGAAAATGAAAACCAACACAGCATGCTATAAAAATACTGAAAAAAAAGTTTTAATATAGTAGAAGACATTTTTAGGATCCTTGTTTAGGAATATTAAGAAACAAAACATTTGCAGCTGCCCCCAATTTTCAGTTATTTCTTATTCTAATGTAAGTAGAGTCATTAAGTCCTATACTCATAGACTTGCATGTTCTCAAGTGTGGCATGGAATCTCCCATTATTGAATCTAAATTGAAAGGAATGGTTGAAATCAGCTGGGTCTCAGCAACAAAACAACAATAATGACAAAACAACAGCCAAATTAAAACTACTTTACAATTTTTAGGTACTTGCCACTTATCAGACACTGTATTTAGTACTTAATTTGTCTTTTTAACCTTCTGTTTGCTTTATTTTTTTAAGATCTCAGACAAGTACTTCTCTGATTTCCACTGGGGCCTCTCTGTGTCAGTGTGCCCCAGCATTTTACAGCCAGGGCCACCAAGTCCTTAAAAACGTTAAGTGAATTATCAAAACTATAATGGATGTTATGTGGTCTGGCTCCAATTCAGTAGTATTTTTACTATAATACATGTTTCCTGAATGGAAAAAAAACTATCTTTTTATATCTTACATATATCATAAGATCTCTTTAAAAATTCAGGGAATTTGGGCTAATTTTTTTCTCCATTTAATAGATAATTTAACTTAGTATTAGAAATAAGGCAGATATTCTCCATCTAGTCTGTTTTCAAACACCTGCTTATTTCTACCAATAATGGTACAGAGGAGATTAGGAACATTTTGATGTATCAAAAAAGGCTTCTACTTGGGGCGCCTGGGTGGCTCAGTCGGTTGAGCGCCCGACTTCAGCTCAGGTCACGATCTCACGGTCCGTTAGTTCGAGCCCCGCGTCCGGCTCTGGGCTGACGGCTCGGAGCCTGGAGCCTGCTTCCGATTCTGTGTCTCCCTCTCTCTCTGCCCCTCCCCCGTTCATGCTCTGTCTCTCTCTGTCTCAAAAATAAATAAACGTTAAAAAAAATTAAAAAAATATATAGTTTAAAAGGCTTCTACATTTAGTATTCCCTCATGAAGACTTACATTTCTTTGCCCCATATGACTTTTTTGGGAGTTTTGAGTAAATATGTCTTTTAATTTTGATTAGATATTGGGGATATGTTGCCATGAAAACTAGAATGTAGAGCGGAAGCACAAGTAAAATTGAGCCTTGCTCGTTCAAGGATGAAGTATTGCAAAGTCATACACTCCCATTTAAATATTTATTATTATTGACCTTTACCTTTTCTGCAGCTTCATGGCTAACCCAGGTGTAAGGTGGCAAAAAGTAAATTGGAACTCTGCTCTGACCAATGCTGAGAAGGCAGCAGAGATTTTATTCAGATTCAGATCAGTCTGGTTGTGAACCTTCTAAAAGAAGAAAACTGCTCTCCCTGAATGTGGGCTTTTCAAAAAGATACAGTTTGTTTGTTTATCGTTGATTTATTTTAAGTTTTTATTTTAATTCCAGTTAGTTAACATACAGTGTAATATTAGTTTCAGGTGTACAATATAGTGATTTAACATTTCCATACAGCACCCTGTGCTCATCACGAGTGCCCTCCCTAATCCCCACCACCTATTTCCCCCATTCTCTCACCACCTCCTCTCTGATAACTAGAAGTTTGTTCCCTGTAGTTAAGAGTCTGTTTCTTGGGGCACCTGGGTGGCTTAGTCAGTTAAACATCTGACTCTTGGTCTCAGCTCATGTCTTGATCCCTGGATCTTGAGTTCAAGCCCCATGTTGGGTTCTACACTGGGTGTGGAGCCTACTCCGAAAAAAAAAAAAAGTTTGTTTCTTGATTTGCTTCTCTTTTTTTCCCTTTCCTTGGTTTTGTTTCTTAAGTTCCACATGTGAGTGAAATGATATGGTACTTGTCTTTCTCTGACTGACTTCCTTCACTTAGCATTACAGTATCTATCTCCATTCTTGTCATTGCAAATGGAAAGATGTCTTTCTTTTTTTTATGGCTGAATAATATTCCATTGGATGGATATATATATATATATATGTGTGTGTGTGTGTGTATATATATATATATATATATATATACACACACACATGTGTATATATATATATATATGTGTGTGTGTGTGTGTGTATATATATATATATATATATATCTCAATATATCACATCTTCTTATCCATTCACCAATCAATGAGCACTCAGATTATTTCCATATTTAAATTATATGTTTCTTGGGGCTCCTGGGTGGCTCAGTCGGTTAAGCGTCCGACTTCAACTCAAGTCACAATCTCGTGGTCTGTGAGTTCGAGACCCGCGTCGGGCTCTGGGCTGATGGCTCATAGCCTGGAGCCTGCTTCGGATTCTGCATCTCCTTCTCTCTCTGACCCTCCCCCGTTCATTCTCTGTCTCTCTGTCTCAAAAATAAATAGACGTTAAAAAATTAAAAAAAATAAAGTATATGTTTCTTAAAAACTTTTCCAGAGTAATGTGGACATAAACAAACAAGGACTTACATATATTTTAAAAAATGCCTGGGGCGCCTGGGTGGCTCGGTCGGTTAAGCGTCCGACTTCGGCTCAGGTCATGATCTCGCGGTCCGTGAGTTCGAGCCCCGCGTCGGCTCTGTGCTGATGGCTCAGAGCCTGGAGACTGTTTCAGATTTCTGTGTCTCCCTCTCTCTCTGCCCCTCCCCTGTTCATGCTCTGTCTCTGTCTCAAAAATAAATAAATGTTAAAAAAAAAATTTTAAAAAATGCCTTAGGTTTTAGTACCTGAGCATTACGGAAAGCAAAGGAGTTGTATATAAGTGTGTCAGTGCCCCCAGGGGGTATGTTATATTTATAAAAATTAAACCACTTGTGGCAATTGTTTAGAGAGATCAAATTCATAAGACTTTGCTTAATTATTTGATGTGGTTATGGTGATTACCTCAGGCGATTCTTGCCATGCTCCATTTAATTTTGTTCTGGATGTAGAAATACAGAAAAGAAAATAATATATCTATTAAGGAAACTCAAGATTTTTAAGAAACCCTGCTTATGTAACTAAATTCATATATAAATACTTATCTTCATTTAGTTTGTTACCCTAGAGTTATTTTCTTGTGACTTGTTAGTAGAAAAAAATCACAGTAAAGATAGAACCTACAAATTATAAAAATCTATAAATAAAATTTCTAGCTGCATTATTTAACCTATTTTGGATGCATGCCATAGGGTAGCATTGAAGTGCACACACACACACACACACACACACACACACACACCATACAGTAGAAGTCCATACCTTAAGAATATATATTAGAAAATAACTTTAAATAAACAGCTGGAGAGATTATTTTCCTTAATACCTATTTGACTTAAGATATCACCACTCTGGAATTCATTTTCTCATCTATTATAGTATGTTTCCCCCCTTTTCTTGTGAGACATTTCTAGTTAGTTTCAGACTATCTGGGTTTAAACTCTAGCTCTACTCCCACTAGCTGTGTGAACTTGGGAAAGTTAAGCTTTCCGAATGCCAGTTTGTTGGGAGGATTAAATGACTTGATATATGTGAGCCCTAAGAAGAGTTTCTGGCACATAATATCTTATCTAAGCGTTAGATCTTACTTCAAAGAACAATGGCCATGTAGAGATCAGACTCACTTTACTTATTTTCAAGGCTTCATCTTTTCTTTGTTTATTTTATTCCATTAAAGTATGGATTCTGGTTATACAATGGTACAACAGTAATATACAACATAATATACCAATTTACTCCAAGGGAAATTTTATCTTATGAAAAAATACTGTATAACTTCACAAATAATTTGGCAAAATCTTATCAAATTAGATTATGATTGCATTTGGTCCAGTACTGCTTAAAATTCTTTGAGAGCATGAAATGTGTTGCATAAAAGAAAGTTATGCTCACACACACATATATATAGGTTTCTCCCTTCTTTAATATTTTTGGACACTGCATGATTAGCGTTCATAAAACTACATCCTTGGCTGGTTACATCCCTGCTTTCTATTATTTTACCCTGGAAGGAACTATTTCATAGGAGTAGGCCAGCCATTTGGTGCACATACTTGTTCAGAAGGCATGCCTTAGTTTTCCTGACTGGTGCTAAGATTTACTTTGCATTACTTACTTACTTACACTGTTCCTATTGATAAAAAGTTCATTGTTATCCTTACTGAAGTATGACCTATAGCATTGTTCTTAACGTTTAAAAAAAGCAGATATTCTTTGATTCTTTAAGAAATTATTTTAGAAATTCTGGTTCCTCCCATGTTTTTTTGTTTTCACAACATAATCTATTAGGGACCTGGCAACAATCTAGTGACTCTGAAAAAGGCAGGCCACCAACTGGAGTTCAGACTCCAGGATAGATTTTTGTTTCTGCTTTATGTTTTCTCCATTTGTATTTCATTTAGCCACCTTAAAATTGCCAAATCTTCAATTTACTTTGTGATTTATGTACAAAATTGCATGTGTTCTCCAGAACAAGACATCTATTCATTTAGGTATCTTTGAAATGATGGCTTTAACTGAATTCATATGTGCCTATTTTCAGGAATCATGTGCAGCTGAAATAACGTATGGTGTAAGCATAAAATATATACAATATTAATATTTTTCTTTGCAATTAGCTGTCATTTACTCATTTCTTTTTTCCAGCTTTGTTTTTCATAGAAATTAGTTATTGCAATACTCATTTACACTGAGTTTTTGTGTTGTCTTTCCTGAATGCCTCTTTTCAGCTATTCGTTTGTTGTCCCCTTGCTTTCATGGCTGTGAATAGTTTTTCTTTATCTTCTGACTCTTACTAATGGAGAACTATTGGTTGGCTAATTAATCTTTCTTTTGCCTTATTGCATCTATGGTATGCTGGGAGTAGGTTATGAATAATTTTAGAACCATATTGACAGTGACTAAATATTGACGTTATATGACTTGTATTATGTTTTTTCCTATCTTTTTCATTTTCTATGGACTGCACAGTGAAATGGAAAGTTGAGGCAATTATTCATACAATATGTGGGCTTTTTAAAAGCCAGTATATTAATGGCAAGAAAGAATTATGAACTCTATAAAACAGTTTAATTATATACATCGATCAAAGGTATCAAATGATTATTCAGATTCTCACTCAATTTTCATTGCATGGAAACCAGATAATGGTGTATACTTTTTAATTTATTATTAACTTAAAAAGTGTAACAAATAAAAAAATAAGGAGAAATGATATTTCAAAGTAGGTTGGTCCAAAGGTGAGTTGAGTAAAATTCTTAAAAAATAATAACTTTTCTGCATAGAAAAATCTCAGAGAATCAACCCAAAAGCTCATTGAACTGATAAAAGCATTCAATAATATCACTAGGTATAAAAGTATCATTTTAAAGCCAATAGCTTTCCTATCTACTAGCAGTACCGAAAATAGAATTATAAAGAAAAATTTTCTGAAAACAACAGTAATAAAGCTACAAGGTATCTAGGGATAAACCTAATAAGAAGTGTGCAAGATATGAATAAAAGTATAAAGTTTTACCGAAAATCATAAAAGAGTTCTGAGTCTATAGAGATTGTCTGTACAGTTAATGGGATTGTAAATGTTAATCTCTGCCAATTAATGTGTATTTCAATCCAATTCTAACTGAAATTTGGAAGAAGAAAATGTAAATAATAGGTAGGAAAGCTTTGCAAATTACACTGAAAACTATTTAAAATAGTAATTTTATTTTATCATTTAAAAAAAAAACTAACATTCATTTATTTTTGAGAGACAGCATGAGCAGGGGAGGGGCAGAGACAGAGGGAGACACAGAATCTGAAGCAGGTTCCAGGCTCTGGGCTGTCAGCACAGAGCCTGATGCGGGGCGTGAACTCAGAAACCGCGAGATCATGACCTGAACGTGATCATTCAGTCACGTAACTGAATGAGCCACCGAGGCGCCCCTGAAAATAGTTATTTTTAAAGGAGTAATTAAAACACTCGTTTCCCTTTTGAGAAATAGACCTAAGCACAAAAGAGAACTTGGGTATGATAAAGGTACCATTTTAAAATTGAGGGGAAATCAATAAAGTTAAATTAAAGGAGTTGGAAAATTTAACGTCCATGTGGAAACAAAGTTAGATTTCTGCCTTACATAAAATCCAAATATTAATATTCGAAGAATTAGTTATGACTGAAATAATTATGAAATCACACATTAAAAATTTTGAAAAATTTAGGATGGCAAGTCCTTATTACACAGGACACAAAATCCAGGAATCATCATGGAAAACACTGAGAATTTGGTTACAAATATCATTATATACAAAGTAAAAGACAAAAGGGAAAGGAAGAAAAAAAAATATATATAGGCATATATAGGCAATTAAACACATCAAAATTTAAGTGGTAATCTGATAGTAAAAAATATGCAAAATAAAGGAGTAGATCATTAAAAGAGGACTATATAAAAATAAATGCACTTTCTCACTAATGATGGAAATCCACATTTTCTTATTTACCAGAAAATGTGTAGTACAGTAGTTAGAAGGGCAAGATCGGAGTCCAGCTGCTTGGATTTAACCCCCAATGTATCATTTTCTACAGGTGTTAATCTTAGAAAATTACTTACCATTTTTTCAAGTTTTTTACTTTGTAAAATGTGTATATTAGGTCCCATATGTTTAATTAGGTTAAACAAAATTCAAGTTGTCATTTTTAAAACAACAGTAAAATGCTATTATCACACGTTAGATTAGAAAAAAAAAACTAAAGGGGTAAAAAATATTGGCTGCTGGTGAAGAACACCAAAAAATTAGAATTTATCTTGTTTTGTTGACAGAAATGTGAATCAGTACACGTATTTGCGTGATTTGCGTGATTTGATGGCATTGATCACATTTTACCCAGCATAACGTTCAATCAAACAATCCCACTTTCTTTTTCTTTTTCTTTTTCTTTTTCTTTTTCTTTTTCTTTTTCTTTTTCTTTTTTATTGAAGAATAGTTGACTCATATATTCCATTAGTTTCAGGTGTACAACATAGTCATTTGATGAGTCTATATGTTCTGCTCGGCTCATTACAAGTGTAGCTACCATCAGTCACCATACAATACTGATAGAATACCATTGGCTAAATTCCCTACGCTGTGCCGTATGTCCCCATGACTTATTCTTTCCATAGATGGAAGCCAGTATTTCTCTCCTTCACTCCTTTTGCCTATCCCTTAACCCCCTCCACTTTGGTTTGTTCTCTGTATTTATATGACTGATTCTGCTTTTTGTTATTTGCTTATTCATGTTGTTTTTTAAAGTCTGCATGTAGGTGAAATCACATGGTATTTGTCTTTCTCTAACTTGTTTCATTTAGTATATTACCCTCTAGGCCCATGCATGTTGTCACAAATGGCAAGATCCCATCAATTTTTTTACAAAAAGTTTATTCATTTATTTTTGAGAGAGAGAGCAAGGGAGAGGCAGAGAAAGAGAGAGAGAATCCCAATTTCACGACTGTGAGATCATGACCTGAGCCAAGATCAAGAATCAGATGCTTAACCAACTGAGCCACCCAGGTGCCTCTTACCATTTTTTTATGAGGGAATAATACTCCATTGTGTGTGTGTGTGTGTGTGTGTATACATATAAATTATTATGTACATATGTGTGTGTGTGTGTGTGTATACACCACATCTTCTTTATCCATTCATCTATCAAAGGACGCTTGGATTTTTTTCATATCTTGGCTATAAATAATGGAAATAAATAATGGTTGTAAATAGTGTATATAGATGATATAAATAATGTTATAATAAACATAGGGCAGCATATACCTTTTTGAATTAGGGTTTTCATTTTCTTTGGGTAAATACCCAGCAGTGGAATAACTGGATCATTTGGTATTTCTATTTTTAGTTTTTTGAGGAACCTCCATACTGTTTTCCCCAGTGGCTGCACCAATTTCAATTCCCACCCACAGTGCACAAGAATTCTATTTTCTTCACATCCTTGCCAGCACTTATTTCTTGTCTTTTTGTTTCTAGCCATGCTGACAGGTGTAAGGGGATATCTTATTGTGGCTTTGATTTGCATTTCTGTAAGTCTTCTTTGGAAAAATGCCTATTCAGGCCCTCTGTACATTTTTAATTGGATTATTTGCTTTTTTGGCATGGAGCCATATAAATTCCTTTTATATTTTGGATATTAACCCCTCCTTGGATATATCATATGCAAAAATATCTTTTCCAACTCAGTAGGTTGCCATTATTGTTCTGTTGATGGTTTTCTTCACTGTGCAAAACTCTTTATTCTGGTGTAGTCCCGAAAGTTGATTTTTGTCTTTGTTTTGCTCACCTGAGGAGACATATATAGAAGAATGTTGCTGAGTTTGATGTCAGGGAAATTACTGCCTGTGTTTTCTTTTAGGAGATTTATGGTTTCTTGTCTCACATTTAGGTCTTTAATCCATTTTGAGTTTATTTTTGTGTATCGTGTAAGAAAGTGGTCCATTTTCATTCTTTTTTATGTAGCTGACCAATTTTCTCAGCACCATTTTTTGAAGAGACTGCCTTTTTTTCTTTGTATATTCTTCCCTCTTTTGTCATAGATTAATTGGCCATACAAGTGTTGGTTTATTTCTGGGCTCTCTATTCTATTCCATTGATCTATGTGTCTATTTTTTGTGTTAGTACCATACTTTTTGATTGCTACAGCTTTGTAGTGTATCTTGAAATCTGGCATTGTGTTACCTCCAGCTTTGTTATTCTTTCTCAAGATTGCTTTAGCTATTCAGAGTCTTTTATAATTCCATATATATTTTAGTATTATTTGTTCTAGCTAAGGGAAAAAGACTATTAGTAATTCCACTTTTAATAATCTGTCCTGCAAAAATATTAGCACAGGTGCACAAGGGTGAACCTACAGACATGTTTGCTGCAGCCTTATTTATAATAGCAAAAATACTAGATTTATTTATTTATTTATTTATTTATTTATTTATTTATTTATTTATTTTCAATATATGAAGTTTATTGTCAAATTGGTTTCCATACAACACCCAGTGCTCATCCCAAAAGGTGCCCTCCTCAATACCCATCACCCACCCTCCCCTCCCTCCCACCCCCCATCAACCCTCAGTTTGTTCTCAGTTTTTAAGAGTCTCTTTTGCTTTGGCTCTCTTCCACTCTAACCTCTTTTGTTTTTTTCCTTCCCCTCCCCCATGGGTTTCTGTTAAGTTTCTCAGGATCCACATAAGAGTGAAACCATATGGTATCTGTCTTTCTCTGTATGGCTTATTTCACTTAGCATCACAGTCTCTAGTTCCATCCACGTTGCTACAAAGGGCCATATTTCATTCTTTCTCATTGCCACGTAGTACTCCATTGTGTATATAAACCACAAGTTCTTTATCCATTCATCAGTTGATGGACATTTAGGCTCTTTTCATAATTTGGCTATTGTTGAGAGTGCTGCTATAAATATTGGGGTACAAGTGCCCCTATGCATCAGTACTCCTGTATCCCTTGGGTAAATTCCTAGCAGTGCTAAAAATACTATATTTAGATTGTAAATGACAGTCTACATATCTTAGTTAGGTAATATTGATGAAATGGTGATATGTCCAAACCAGAGAATGCTAGGGAGTAGTTTCAAAGAATGAGCTAAGCTTCTATCAACATGGTAATTTCTTTGCCAAATGTCAAAGCCAGTCACAGGACAATTGTTCTGTGCTCTCGTTAATTAAAAACATAACAAAATCAGAAACAGACAAAATCAACTCTAACCAGAACTAAAGGTGTGGAAGTATACATGCCAAGGGGTTGTTAATAGGGGTTGCTTTTGAGAAAAGTAGGAGTGAAGGGGAATGATAGCTTTTTATTGAATATACTCATTTAAATTTGTGTAAGAGTCTATTCCTATTATTTTTGAGTAATAAACATTTTATTTATGTTACTAAGACATGTAAGGGCCCAAACATAAGTACCTTACTAATCTTTTCTCGAGGAAACTCTTCACACCATTAGTTCTGTTCTTGCTCCTCTTTTTGACGTGAGTATAACAATGAAGCAGACCTTTGGACAATGTTAGCGCAAAGCGCCATGTTCCCTTAACAAACTTTCAGTCATCATTTTATCAGGACCAGTGCATCAAGTGTGAGTGAGTCCACTGTGCTAAAGTTAAGGCCTCCAATTACTTAGCAATTTAGGAATGTAGGCTAATGGCCCAGAGCATTTCTTAGTACATTTACATAATTGCTTGTTATATGATATTCAAAACCTTTTTCTTCGTTTAATAAACCTTTATGAGTTAACGTATAAACGCTGAGGCATATAAGTGAGGCATATAACCCTCTCACTTGCCAAAAAACGGGTGAGCAAGAAAGTCTTGTGAAAGCTTCAGAAACACTTTGAACCATCCAAAAGCAAGAAAGTTATCAGATCTAATTTGAGAGCATCCAGACAGGTAAAGGCAATAAAGTTCTCTTTTCCTTTTTTGCACGTCACCTAAAGGAAGATTCTTTTAAGTTGAAACCTTCTAGTTATTTGAAAAGTTTTCAATTTTTTTAAAAGACTTTTATCACAAAAGCTAAAATGTTTATTTGTACTGAGATATCATCAAATCTATATTTGGAAAAATGTAGTCCTTCCATTTTGTAGTTTCTAATTACAATCAGACACTAAGAGACTTGATATTTCTTTAGACATCAAGATCAAGAGTGGCTGTGGAACCGAGATAGACATGAAATAGAAAAGCAAAAAATTGAAGGAACAAACGGGATAAACGGAAAGTACAAGAAATATGAAAAGAAGAAAGAGTAAAAGAGAGAAAGACCGATAAACTTGCAGCGAATGCTAGAATTTAATCCACAAAAAGTTATCCTATCTCACACTCAATTTTTGGAGGAGTTAAGTTTGCGATGAATAATAAGTAGGTACTACCTGATGTTTTGTATAATTTCTCTCTTTGATGTTTGGCCGTACAGGCCCAGGTTTGAGCTCGATGGGACCTCTGAGGGCACTGAGACATTTGAAAGCTGCAATTTGCCAGAAGCACACAGCTGGCTGGTGTCACAGCTGGGATTCGATGCCAGGCCTCCAGAAATTCGTCCTGGCGCTCTTTATCCACAATATTCAAATTGTATCAGGGCATGCGGTGCCCAGAATTTACATAGAGCAGAGAGTAGAGCTCTGTGTATTTATGAGGAGGAAATACATGTCCGAGGAAGAAGAATGGGACTATCTTTTGTGAAATAGCATCTTACATAAACAGAGGTAATTCTCTTTCGTTTATGTGTCCAGAACCCATCATTAAAATTCACATAAGAGTTATTGCCTATTACTGCCAGTTCTACTATTGCTTGCTATCCCCGATGATGAATGAAGCCAGAATAAATGTTATAGATTTTTTAAAGCTGCATATAATATGGGCTACAGCAATAAACTTACGACATTTCACCTCACTCAGCAAACATAACACGAAGGTCAGGAAAAATAAATGTTTGTGAGAGGGGAAAGAAAAAATATATTATTACAACTTCATAGTCTTCTACTCCTGGGTGATGATGCTGCATCACATTTAATATTTATATGAAAAATGGGCTCAAAATATATGCAAAGGAGAAGCAATTTATCATAGCAAAGATTTGTGGCAGGGCTAAAGGAAAAATCATCAGTGAGGCAATTTATAGAAAATGTCATTGTGGTGTCTGTGTATTATTCTTCACATTTTCTTTGAATCATTTAGTGTTTCATGCAATAGCTATATACTGGGTGTCTTTGGTAGGAACCGTGCTGGCCTCTAAGGAGCAGGAGTGGACGGAGAGAGAGGTAGGCTTTTGAAGAGATGAGAGTTTGGTAAGAGGTGCTAACTTCCAGCTCCCACGTGGGAGATCCCTCTCGTCAAGTGACAGTAAAAGAAGGTTCTCCCATAGATAATGTGAGCTTTAAAATAATCCCATTAATGGAAAGTAGATAGTTTTACTCCATTTCATTTTGAAAAAAGTCTATTGTATTTACTTGAATTTTCCAAAAAGAGAGGAAAGAAAAAAGGAAGTAGTTTCATTTTTAATATTTCCCCACATTTTTACATGGAAAGCAAATGTTACGTGTGCCATTATGGTACAAGAATTACATTTTTTGAAGGAATACTTGCTGTTTATGGTAAGTTCCCAGGCTTGAACAGGTCCATCAGATTATATAAGTAAGACATTTGAGATTGTGAGAATACCTGAGGATATTGTCAAGTGCACAATGTATTACTGGACATATGTCCAAGACAAAGAAGTTCACTTCTTTCATTTAGCTTTCCAGAAGCATCTGTGCTATTTATTTTTTAAGGTTAGGAACTTTCTCTCTCGGTGCAACTTCTCCGTATATCAAATATATTTTGAAGCTTAGAATAATAAAATTTCACAGATACTCCAAGGATCGTCTTCTCATAGTAATGACCATGGTGTTTTTGTTTGTTTACCTATTATGAGAACCGAGAGCCTAAATTTCACAGGTAATTTTAAATGAATACTACTTAATTTGCAATATGATAGTAAAGTATGAAAATATTCTCCTGACATGACTACCCCAGGACCAACAGAAGTGAGATTCCATCAGAGAAAGCTCTTTTATATTTTTGTTATTCAGTTGGCTCAGATCACATCTTTGTTTGACAAATATTTAACGATACGCTTGTGAAAATTCCTGAATTGAGTGTTGTAAAGAATACAAAAATCCCTATCCTTGGATTTTTTGTCATTAGCAATTTATTTAAACACTTCTGTTTTCCCTGGCACTTCTCTTCATAGTATCTCATTTGAACTTTAAACCATTCCTCTAAGTGAGGCAGAATAAATTAATATCCTCATTGAAAAGGCTAGTAAACCGGCTCAGGTTCTGTGATCCCTCTACCAGATGACCAGGGGAAGTTGAAACTTGACTCCAATTCAGGTATTCTTATTTTGTTCTCACACTGAACCCTGCTTTCAAGGAGGTCACAAAACCCCACCCCACCCCCACAGACAAATAACATGCACAAACACACACTCACCCAAACATACTGGACCTCATACTGTACCTCCCACGAGGGAGGTAAAGGCAGAGTGTTGATGAGGTTCATTATCAAGGAAAATCATATTCAGTTGATGGTAAGCAGGGCACCCTTCATGGAAGAATTGGTATTTTATTACATGACATTTTTCAAGTCCCCGCTGTGTGCCAAGTATGTGAGATGAACAGCACTGCATTCTCTGCCTTCAGTTAGCCCAGCGTTCATGGGCAAAGACAGACAATTATAACTCAGGCTAACATGCAGAAATGCAGATTGCTTTAGAATCACATGTAGGAGGGGCATGTTCCACTCAGAACAGGTAACACCTGAGCAATGTTATGTCAGTTATTGTCTAAGCAATGGGGAGACAATGATGGATTTTACACAGGAGGGTTATGTCTGCCATGATAAGAAAGAGATTTATTATGGGGCGCCTGGGTGGTTCAGGCTCAGTTGGTTAAGTGTTTGACTTCGACTCAGGTCACGATCTCAGGGCTGTGAGTTCGAGCCCGGCGTCTGGCTCTATGCTGACAGCTCAGAGCCTGGAGCCTGCTTTGGATTCTGTGTCTTGCTCTCTCTCTGTCCCTCCCCTGCTCGCATGCTGTCTCTCTCTCTTTCTCAAAAATAAACATTAAAAAAAGAGAGATTTATTATAAAGGGGGCTATTTGGGAAGTTATTTCGGCAATCCAGTCAATATATGGTTGAGGGCCATAATAAGTCAATGCCAGGGGCGACTGAAGAGTACAGCTTTGAGAAGTCAAAGGGGCAGTGTTGGTAACCATTTGTATGCTGGGGATTAAGGAAAAGAATTCCAGAGTGATCTTCACATTATGAAAAGACGGGCTTTATTTTAATACATGAACACTTGCCTTATGGAATTGGTGAATTTTATGCTAAAGAAGAATGCAAGTAAAATCCTGGCACATGATTAGTGAATCATTAAATATCAACATTGATTAGAGCATGGAATATATTAAGTAGGGAAGTCAAGAGACACTTTTTTAAAAAATGGTTTTTAATGTTTATTTATTTTTGAAAGAGAGAGAGAGACAGAGTGTGAGCGGGAGAGGGGCAGAGAGAGAGGGAGACACAGAATGCAAAGCAGGCTCCAGGCTCTGAGCTGTCAGCACAGAGCCTGATGCAGGGCTCAAACTCACAAACCACGAGATCATGATTTTAGCCTAGGTCAGACACTTACCTGGCTGGCCCACCCAGGTGCCCCAAGAATTAAACATTTTAATTAAAAATTATACTGGCAAGGAAATAAATATGAAATAATCTTAAAAATACATGATTTAAAAAAGAATCATATGCAGTATATTTATTATATATATATACACACACACTAAATACTGTGTGTGAATATATGTATATATATACATATATACACAGAGTAATCAGTATATTTGCTGCTTAGTAAGATACAATATATTTACAGTACATATTTTCTCAGTAAATAAGCAGATAAAGGGAGACAACTTTGATGATGGTTCAGATTTGGGAAACATGTACAAGAAGTTGAATTTGACCTTATTAAAAGGGGTGAGATCACAAAGACATAGACTGTAAAGGACGAAGAAAAACAATTGGAGAATGTCTCTTCTGTGATGTGTTTTAGGAAGACTAAGATGACAAGAGTATGAATTGAAGGAGGGAGAGGAGGTGGGGACAGTTCAGCTTGGCAGAACCAGGAAGAAGGAAAATGAAGGTGAAGGTGTAAGAAACACATACGAAGTATACAATACAAGCTTCCTGTAAGTAGGGACCTGACCTGTCACACTTAATGTCGTTTCCCCAATTCCTAGAACAGTGTATAGTCGGTTCTCAAAAATACATGGTGAATGTGGAATGGATGATGTAGAATAAAATGGAGATGACTAGAAATGTCATGAACAGGACAAAGACGAATAATGAATTAATTATTCTGAAATATAGAACATCGATGATGACAAGACTTACGGTGCCATGAGCAGAAAGGAAAAAATCAACACAAACACATGATTTTTAGGATACAATTTTTGGGTTTTTTTCCTGCTTGTTTATATAGTTGAATGATAGAGAATTAGACATTTTCCAGTGGCTGTTACTGGAGGGTGAGGGATGGGAGCTAAGCTATCAATTCCAACGAAGGTAGACTGTATCTATCTTGTGTGCTGTAGCATTTTCTAAACCCAACCCCATGCTCATCACATCAAATGTTTACAGTATGTATTTGTTCAGTAAATAAATAAAGGGAGACAGAAGACTTGCCAGTGAAGTTGTGGGAAGCATACATAACAAGTTGAATTTGACCTTGTTAAAAGGAGTGAGACCACTGAGAGACAAGATGTAAAAAGAGAAGGACAAACAATTGGAAGACAGGTCCTTGGAGAATGCCTTTTTAATTTGGGATGTGAAAAAAAATGGTAAGACAGTGAAAGGTAATTAGAGGGAGAGGAAAAGTACCAAGATGGTATGATTTTACATTGGCAGCAATGTGGAGAAGAGATTGGAGGAGAACAAGCCTAATACCAAGAAAGTGAGAGAAAGAGAGAGAATTTCAAGATGCAAGGTTTTTATTAATAAATTTAGAGAAGCTAGGAAACCTTGATCTGAGAAAAAGATGATTTGATTTGGTGACTAGGAGATCATTATCGACAAATGATAAGGAAATTTCGATAGTAAAGTCAGGATCAAAGCTTGTAAGGGGTTAATGTCAGAAGTTCAGTGATGAAAGAGATATTTTCAGTGACCTCCATGTTTTGAAGTCAGGATTGCTTGGTGACGTAGCTTTTACCAGACTTCGCACAGGTTGCAAAGGGGCTGTTACCATTACGGCTTATAAAGCAGCCTATGTCGTTTCATTGAAGCTAATGGCAATTTAGTATAAAAAATGTAAAACAAAAATAAAACATGCCTTGTTCTTTTTCTCCATTTCCACTAAATAACCATGCGAGTTTCTCCAGACTGTACCGAGTACGCTACATTAGCAGCACCAAGGAGCGGAATGACCCAAGAGGAAAAGAGGGGAGGTGGTTGCACCATCAGCATTGTTATTGGCTCATATCATCTGGGCTTGTAATAAAAAGTGGAATAATCAGCAAGTTACTTTTACCCAGGAGATGATCAGTTCTGCTGTTTGACCTAAAGTGTCTTTTAAAAGGACTTCCTTTGCTGAGTTTCTCAAAGTTCATATTAAATATTTCATTCAAGCAGAGCTCAGTACGGGCATCTTTACCCACTACTCTGCAATCGGTTTTGAGTCTTAAGACGTGGATGCAATTCTAATGTTAATCAGCATAATCATGCAGACATTTTTAACAGTGTCTCAGAAGGCAGTGGTATGGTCCATGGAGCTAGAGGTGAAACTGAGCTTTTCTGTTCCTTCCTCTGCCTCCAGAGATGACATAGGGAAAGAAGGAATATATGTAGTGTGCTGTTATTGTCTAACTAATTTTAGAAAGCTATCTTTGGAATTATTTCTATTGCTTGTGACATATTATTTGGATATTCTCAGCAATAGTAAATCCTCTGTCTTTGAAAATGGATATAAGTTGGGGAGATAGCTTTAAAGTTTGCACCGATTGCTGGGAAATAAAGTTGAGATCATAATGAATAATTTTATTCTGATCAAGTGAGGAGTAATTTTGAGGCCGTGCACGTAATGTTTTTGTGTATCGTGTTGGTAGGGTCATATGTTATCTATCTGTGTTATATTGGGAAAAGCATCAGTAGAATGCAAAAATACTCTTGAGTACTTTGGGCTTGGGATGTTAGAAGCGTGACACTAAGGTTTTTTTGTTGTTGTTGTTACTTTGTTTGTTTGTTTGTTTTAATCTTGAGATGATACACAAAATACCTCAGCTCAAGTCAGCATTCTGATTGATATCTGTTGTAAATCTCAGTGATATCCTTATCATGCTTGGGAACGGGGGCAGTGACTGAGAGGGAAATGAGCAATGTTGACCAAATGACTGTTGTATGTGTAGCAAAGGGACATTAAAAGAGAAATATTTAGAAAAACAAGAAGATATCTACAAATAAGACAATTGAATATGTAGCACGAAGAAGTAAAGGACAAAGGAGGAGGGTTTGGATGGACCAAGGATAGTCAAGAAAGAAAGGCCAATGTTACAAAATTATGCTCATTGGAGAATTAGCTGATTTGCCTGAAAAAAAGTGCCTTTTGAATCAGGTGAATTGTAATTTCTTGAGAAGTGTTGTACAGCTTGTGCCTGTTGTTGGGCTGAAGCCAAGTGTTTCCAGATGGCCACTATAACCAGGAGGCCCCTTGACAACTCACTTCAGAGTCTAAAACAAATGGAAAATGAAAGGTATGGCTCCTTATTAAGATTGTCTATTCATTCAAACGGGGGCATCCTTTATCAAGCATTCTGCTGATGCTGTGGCTGCTATTCCCATCACAGAAGCTATTTCACTTAAGATGAGAAGAAGAAGTCTCATTAATAAATCATATCGCCCGATGTTCCTATAGTATTTAGATGACATGCCAACACTTCACAGGAAATGAAATAAAATGGATCCAGAGAGAATTTTATAGCAGTTTCCCCTCTTTATATGTCATATGGAATCATCAACTTCTGAACAAACTTAAGATTTAAGATGTACATGTCAGTACACATATATCTATGTATAAAATAAGAAATCACCACAGGATTTGCCTAGAAGGTCTTAACAATGAAAGGGTTTTTTCACGTATGTGAAGAATGAGCCTCGTCAAACACATTAAAGGTTGTTTTCAACTTCTGTACTCAGATGAGGACAAATTATGAACATAAATAAAGGGCAGAAGTTTCATCTCTATTTTATGTTAAAGTGTGAAATGTAAAGAAATATATTCAGTTGTTTTCTGAGATATATTAAACTATTCTCCAGAAGATTGGTAATAAAGAAGGAGATGTTCATTGATATATAATACAGATATAACCTAGAAATCCAAGAAACTTTATGTCAGAAAGACAGGAGTGGGTTGAAAATTAGTAAATATGTAAAGGAAAATGGGTATATTTGATAAATAGAAGTCACTCAAAGAAATAGCCTGTCTTGCTTTCCTTTCCTTTCATATCATATATAGTTGCTAAAAATTATTGCCTATTATGTACTGATTGTCTGGAATTGGTTATTAAAATCTGTATGTATTTTAGCAATGCTGTTATTCATGAAACACATCTATTTTTTCTACAGATATTTTATTTCTGAAAGGGAATAAAATTAAATACGATTGTATTGGTCTTATCCCTTAAATGGGATTAATTAATTTGAGAAGATGGTTGGTATTATGCTCTGGGTTGTTAGCTTATGTTACTGGATAGTTTATTTCCATTTCTTGGATTGAACTGATCCTTGAGATTAAAACAGTATCAGCTATGCAGTCATTTAAAGCCATGTGGTTGACCTGAATTGGTGGCTTTAAACATTGTGGCATGGGTGGTTTCTATAGGGAATTTCAGAGGAATCAGTTTTGGACAAAGTAACCCTTACTTCTCTTAGAGATATTTTCAAATTTGTGTTTCAAAAAATCATTCTGGCCTTATTGTGGAGAATTGAATGGAAAGGAAATATCGGAGGAAGGAAGAAAGATGGGGAGGTTTTCCAGTAATCCAAGTGAGAAAAGCAGTATTACCCATTACTTAAAAGCATGGACTTCGGCTCCAGACTGCCTATGTTTTAATACAGCATCTTCCACTTACTAGCTGTGTGACTTCGGGAAAATAATATAATCTTCCTGTGTTTCAACTTTTCAATCAAAATTCTTATTTGGGAATAATAATAGCTCCAGCCTCAAGAGTTCTAATGAGAAATAAATGAGTTAAAGTACCGTAGATCATGCCAGGCACAAGGCAAGTACAGTGTAAGTAGGGGCCATTAGTGAACTAGGATGATTGGAATGGAGAGACAAATAAGTGGTCCACATCTGAGTATATATAGGTATTAGGATAAACGATAATTCGTGATAGTCCAACTGTGGGGGAGGGGGTAGGAGAAGGCATTGTCATATGTCATTTACCAAAATAAAAATATCCATTAGAAGGTAAAGGACTGTGGAACAATGGGGACTTTCAATTAAAATATCATTTTTTTTTTTTAAGAATCATGGTCCTAAGTCAAAATATTTTGGTGATATTGTTTGTTTTGTATGGAGTAGAACATACAGGTAAGTTAAGTCCCTGAGAAAGATTAAAATTAGAAGTTCAGAACTCCACTTAACTGCTACTTGACTTGAGAGAGCCTAAGTGAGAGGTCTCTTTATGGTGAGACCTGTCTCTTTGTGTATGATGTGAGTCTTGCATCTGTTTTCTCCTAAAGAACTTTCATTCAGCCTTAGAACTCTTCATGTGCACTCTGACCTTCTAGTGTGAAAGCGTCATTAACACAATAAATCCTTTTAAACAATCAGATATTAGAGGCAATGAGATGTTATGAATGTGTATACATGTCAGGTAATTGCACTTTGTTCTTTTTATACATAATGATTGTTGCTTATACTTTTTTTCAATAGGGCTGTCCTAAAATAGTTGCCACTTACAAGATTTGTTCAAGAATAATGTATATATTTTCTTGCAGCAAAAATTACTTTTTAATGCTATATAATTCTTTGAATTCCTCAGAGAGAGTGCTAAGTAAATGAGTGTCCATACATTGGTTGGATCATTGATATACACTCCATATTTTTTCAGTTTGATTATTTTATATTTCGTATAAAGGGCATTATGTTTTTTAATGTTTATTTTGGAAAGAATAAGAGAAGAGAGAGAGAGAGTGAGAGTGAGCAGGAGGGGAGGGGCAGAGAGAGAGTGACACAGAATCCAAAGCAGGCTCCAGGCTCCGGTCAGCAACAGAGCCCAACTCGAGGCTCAAACTCACCGACCGGTCAAGTCAGACGCTTAACCGACTGAGCCGCCCAGGCGCCCCGAGAGGGCATTTAAGTGTTAAGCAAATCTGTGTGATTGTATGCCAATTTCAATGATATATCTTTTCTCTTTTTCCTATTCAGTCTGCTCCCAGTTTTCAAGAGGAGTCTATGCTATTTTCGGATTTTATGATAAGAAGTCTGTAAATACCATCACATCATTTTGTGGAACGCTCCATGTCTCCTTCATCACTCCCAGCTTCCCAACAGATGGTACACATCCATTTGTCATCCAGATGAGACCTGACCTCAAAGGAGCGCTTCTTAGCTTGATTGAATACTATCAGTGGGACAAGTTTGCATATCTCTATGACAGTGACAGAGGTGAGTGACAACATCCCCATGTCTTTGCAGTGGGTCAAATTCAATGCCTACACTTGGCATTTACGTGCGATGTTATGGAGATACACAAATGTATTAAAGTCCAAGGGTCACTTGATTTAATTTTGCGGTGTAAATGAATAATGCAGTTTGAAACTCGGGAAACATAGTTAACAGAATTTAAAAAAAAAAAGTTGTGAACGTACAATTTAAAGATATAGACTCTGTCGACCCAATGTGCAGATGTTCAGTTGTCATTTAATAGCACTTTCTGTCATCAGCAGCCGAGACCCTATGGTGACTACAATCACCAGTCAGTGAATTGTCTGCCTTGAAAATGGGTGTAAGTGACACGTGAATAAATATGTAAATAAGAACTTCTAAGGAAATTAATAGCAATTAAATGTTTTCACATGCAAAAGTTTTATCAGGCAGGTGTGATTGTTGTTAACGGCGCTTTCAAATGATACCCCAGAATCTCTGAGAAGTTGAAGGACTGCTCAGGATCCACTTGAACAACTGGTGTGCAGTTTGACATAAGTCTTCCGACACCAGACCCACAATTTTCCATAATTCTAGGTTTACGATGAGATATTATTTATTAGCACACCAGCTGGATAGACTCTTTAGCTCATCATACTGAAGTTGTATTTTCAGGGGGAGTTATTTCCTTTGTGTTTCCCAAATCTCTTGTTGCAAAGCTCGGTATTAAGAGACCTGCTTGACTTGTATGTCATAGAATCCCAGATGTTCTTTATCAAAAATTTGTTTATTTATTTGAGTGTAGCTGGCGCACAATGTTACATAAGTTTCAGGTGTACAACAGGGATTCACCATCTCTGTACGTTAGGCTACGGTCACCACAAGCATAGCTACCATCCATCACCACACAACACTATTACAATACCACTGAACACGTTCTTTATGCTGTGCATTTTATCCCCGTGACTCATTCATCCCACACCTGGAAGCCTCTGTCTCTCACTCCCCTTCACCATTTTGCCCAGCCGCCTACCCCCTCTCCTCTGACACCTATCCGTTTCTTTTCTGTATTCTCTGTTTTCTGTATTTGATAGTTTGTCCTCTGTATTTGTAGGTCTGGTTCTCCTTTTTGAGGGATTCTGATCCTGTTTGTTTATTCATTTGCTTTGTTTTTTCGATTCCACATCCGAGTGGGATCATGTGGTATTTGTCTTTCTCTTTCTGACTATCTCACTTAGCATACTACCCTCTAGATCCATCCATGTTGTAAGAGATGACAAGATCTCATCCTTTGCTTTTTTATGACTGAGTGATATTCCATTGTATACATAGCACATCTTATTTATCCGGTCATCTATTAGTAAAGACTTGGACTGCTCCTATATCGTGGCTATGGTAAATAATGCTGCGGGAAACACAGGGGTGCATATATCTTTTCAAATTAGTGTTTTCATTTTCTTTGGAATCTCAGATGTTAACTATTCCTGGGTCCAGGATTTGGCTTCAGTGGGTCTGTGTACTTACTAAAGCTGTATGAACATTTTGTGCACATGTTTGCATCTGCATTTTTCAAAAGACAGTATCCATAACCAAACCCCAAAAGGTTAAGAACCACTATTTTAAGAGCACCTAAGTACCAAACTGTGCTTCCTTTGGCAGCTTGCTTCCTGGAATATTGAAAGGTTCAAATGAAAGCCAGAAGCATGTTTCGACCAAGATAGGGCACCTTGTTAACCCACAAGGGCAGACAAGAAGAGAGCCAGCCGTCAGTCAATTCTCCATTGATCAGTTTGTAGTCATTTGGGGCAGCAGTCCCATCTGGAGTGCTAAAGCTAGGTGTCTGATTCTCTGCCCCTCCTCCAGGTCCAGGGAATGAGAACACTCAGTGGAAAAGCCTGTCAGCACTCTACAAGCTGAAAAGAGTTGCTATGTCAACTACTTTTCCCCCCTGCTTTGAGAAGGGAGAGCTTTGCTATTCCTCTGAGGAATGAAAAACTAAAACAACCATTTAGAGAAAATATGGATTGCAATGTGCTGGATGATTCGGAAGCATACTTCTTAGTAATGTGATAAAAGGTCTTACAAAACTGACCTTATTCATGGTCTTCCCTCTTGCTCTCTGCCAACTCCTTAAGCACTCTGTTATGTTAATAAAACTAGCCTGCCATCCGGGAGTATTCTGAATACCTCTCTCACCCTTGCATCCTGTTGCTGTAATTTCTGCCATCCAAATATATTCTCTCTCTGGACACTCTTTTTCATTGTCTTCACTCCAGGCCAGGCCACCAGCATGGGTTCATTTTCTCATCCTCCCCATTTCCACACCTGTTTCTCTTTAATCCATTTTCCACAAAGTAGCTGGAACATGTAAATGCTTTCCAATGCTTTTCTGACCTCATCACTCCTTGGCTTAAAATGCTTCTCATCCAAATGAAGACACAGTTGAAAATTCTTAACATGGCTTTAATTAAGGTCTGATTCCTGGCAATTTATCCTGCTCACTCACCGAGTTAAATCTGTCTAACTAACCTTCTTTCACTGTCTCCACATGCACCAAACCACACTCTCTCGCCTCAAATCTCTGCGCACAGCTCTAGTTCTTTCTCCTCCTTGGTGTCTTAGTCTATAGAGGTAGCATTTCTATAGCGCGATCTCCTAGTTATTCTCTCTCAAAGAAGTCTCTTCTTTTCCTACATAATACATGTCACAATTTACGATTAATAGTAGTATTCATTCTTTCACTCAAAAACTGCTACTGTGCCCCTACTATGTTCCAGGGACTGTTTTAGTCACACAGGCCAAGCATTGTCATTTATTTGGCTCTGGGTGTAAACCCCAGGAAGGCAATGTCCAGGCAGTAACCATTCCACTGGGTGTATAGTTTGTAATTGTACACACGGGGCTTGAGATAATACTGGAACAGAGCTGACAGTCAATAAATAGAATGAATAAATGAATGAGTCAAGCATCTGTGTATTTTTTAATTAATTAATTAATTAATTATTACTTACTTGCTTACTTACTTACTTTAGAGAGAGAGAGTGCCAGTAGAGAATGGGCAGAGAGAGAGCAGGACAGAGGATCTGAAGCGGGCTCTGTGCTCACAGCAGAGAGCCCGATGTGGGGCTCAAGCTCACACAGTGTGAGATCATGACCTGAGCTGAAGTTGGATGCTGAACCAACTGAGGCACCCAGGCGCCCCAAGCATCTGTGTATTGTAAGTTTGAGATGATATTAGAAACTGATTTTCATCTGCTAAATTGAAGGATCAGAAGACGAATTCTCTTCACTGTTTGACAAGGTTGAAGGTGGCATTTTTACTTCAGGGCCATACTTCACCCTCACTGTGACTCTCTCTAGGTGAAACCGAACTTTTGAGAAAACTCATGTTAGACAACGGCTGCCACGGATAGAAAAAGAGAAACTCTAGTATTTGAAGAGAGATACTGAGGCTTTGGGAAATGATCAGGTGAAGATGGCTGAGTTTATATACTTGTGAAAGGAACCCAAGACATTTTGAATGACTTTATTAGTACTTACTTTGGAAATACTCAATGAAAATGAAGTGATGAGGTAATATCAAGTTATGAAATTCATAATATCAAGTTATGAAAATGAAGTGATGAGGTAATACCATTTACATATTCCTATACATAACTTGATAGGAGTTTAAGTTCATCCATGGAGAAAAGAATATTGGTTACAATATCACTGCCCTTAATACAATATTAAGGACAGAATAGCTGTATGGACACATGTTTGAGGTGTTATCAAATAGCTGCTCCCATTTTAATAGAAGAGTATTACACTGGATTTGAAACTATTTTCAGAGATTAATGTGTACGACTCAAAATACTGGCAAAAACTCGACCTTTACAGTGTTTTACTTGGATCAATGAAATGGGATTTTGCTGATTTTTTTCTTAGACTGTCTTAATTTTCATAGCTTTGCCATCATACTACATCTTAAAAAAGTTCATTCATGCAGTCATCATGTGACTGGGTTCCTTTCCTTCAATCCTTAACCCATTTCTCATATACTTCAAGGAAATGCCTTCTTCTTTAGTGTTATGTGATATGAGAATGCATTTTTGTTCCCTTTATCCATACTATGCATGCTTTAAAAATAGATTCCATGGTTTCATCTCTCATTATAGCTCTACATGCTCCAATTTCAGATAATTTGGTCTGTCCTTGATGTGGCAGTCTCTCTACTTCCTGGATTATAAAGGGTTTTTTTCTCTTAAGTTTTTAAGGTCTGATTTGAATTCCAGGTAGTTAGCATACAGTGTTATATTAGTTTCAGGTGTACAGTGTAGCGAATCAATACTTCCATACAACACCTGGTGCTCATCATAGTAAGTACCCTCCTTAATCCCCATCCTCTAACCCATCTCCCCACTCACCTCCCCTCTGCTAACCATCAGTTTGTTCTCTGTAGTTAGGAATGTGTTTCTTTCGCACACGCTCGCTATCTCTCTCTCTCTCACACACATTTTTCCCTCAAGCTTGTTTGTGTTGTTTTCCACGTGTGAGTGAAATCATACGGTATTTTTGTTTCTCTGACTTGTTTTGCTTAGCATTATAATCTCCAGATCCATCCACGTTGCTGCAAATGGCAAGATTTCATTCTTTGTGTATACATACCACATCTTCTTTACTCATTCACCAATCAACGGACATTCAGGCTGCTTCCATATCTTGGCTATTATAAACGATGTGGCTATAAATGTAGGGGTGCATGTATCCCTTTGAATTAGTGTTTTTGTATCATTCGGGTAAATACCCAGTATGGCCATTGCTGGATCATAAGGTAGTTCTATTTTATTTATTTATTTATTTATTTTTATTTTTGAGGAACCTCCATTCTGTTTTCCACTGTGGCTACACCAGTTTATATTCCCATCAACAGTGCACGAGGGTTCCTTTTTCTCCACATCCTTGCCAATGTACGTTGTTTCTTGTGTTGTTGATTTTAGCCATTCTGACAGGTGTGAGGTAATATCTTATTGTAGTTTTGATTTGTATTTCCCTGGTGATGAGTGATGGTGAGAATCTTTTCATGTATTTGTTGGCCATCTGTATGTGTTCTTTGGAGAACTGTCTGTTCAAGCTACAAATAATTGGATTATTTGTATTTTAGGTGTTCATGTTACAAATAATTGGATTATTTGTATTTTGAGTGTTGAGTTTCATAAGTTATTTATATATTTTGGGTACTAACCTTTTATCAGATATGTCATCTGCAGGTATCTTCTTCTATTCTGTAGGTTGTCTTTTAGTTTTGTTAATTATCTCCTTTGCAGAAATAATTAACCTATGCAAAAGCAGAAGCTTTTGATGTAGTGCCAATAGTTTATTTTTGCTTTTGTTTCCCTTGCCTCAGGAGACATATCTAGAAATAAGTTGCTACAGCCAATGTCAAAGAAGTTGCTGCCTGTGTTCTCTTCTAGGATTTTCATGGTTTCAGGTCTCAAATTTCGGTCTTTAATCGATTTTGAATTTATTTTTGTGTGTGGTGTAAGAAAGCCATCCGTTTTCATTTTTTGCATAGTGCCGTCCAGTCTTCCCAACACCATTGTTGAAGAGACTGTCGTTTCCCCATTGGATATTCTTTCCTGCTCTGTGAAAGATTAATTGACCACATAAGTGTGGGTCCTTTCTGGATGTTCTATTCTGTTCTATTGATCTATGTGTCTGTTTTTGTGACACTGTCATACTGTTTTGATTATTACAGCTTTGTAATATAATTTGAATACTACAGCTTTGTAATATAATTTGAAGTCCAGAATTGTGATGCCTCCAACTTTGCATTTCTTTTTCAAGATTGTTTTGGAAATTTAGGGTCTTTTGTGGTTCCTTACAGATTTTATGATTATTTGTTGTAGTTCTGTGAAAAATGCTGTCGGCATTTTGATAAGGATTGAATTAAATGCGTAGATTGCTTTGGGTAGTATAGACATTTTAACAATATTTGCTCTTCTAGTCCATAAGCATAGGATGCCTTTCCATTTCTTTCTATCATCTTCAGTTTCTTTCATCAGCATTTTAGAGTTATCAGAGAATAGGTTTTTCACCTCTTTGGTTAGGTTTATTCCTGGATATCTTATTATTTTGGGTGCAATTGTAAATGGCATTGTTTTTTAAATGTCTCTTTCTGCTGCTTCATTATTGATGTATAGAAATGAAAGAGATTTCCATACATTGATTTTGTACCCTGCAACTTTACTAAATCCGTTTATCAATTCTAGCAGTCTTTTGGTGGAATCTTTTATGTTTTCTATGTTAGTATTGTGTTAGTATTGTGTTAGTATCGTGTTAGTATCGTGTTAGTATCTATGTTAGTATAGTTAATATAGTGAACATTTTAATTCTTCCTTACCAATTTGGATGCATTTTATTTCTTTTTGTTGTTTGATTGTTGTGGCTGGGACTCCAGTACTCTGTTGAATAAAAGTGGTGAGTGGATAGCCTTGTCTTGTTCATGACCTAGGGGAAAGGCTCTCAGTTTCTTCCCCTTAAGGATGATGCTGGCTGTGAGTTTTTCATAGATGGCCTTTATTATGTTGAGGTATGTTCCCTCTAAACCTATTTTGTTCAGAGTTTTTAATCATGAATGGATGTTATACTTTGTCAAGCGTGTTTTCCTCGTCTATTGAAATGATTATATGGTTCTTAACCCTTTCTCTTATTTATGTGATGTATTATATTGACTGATTTATGAATATTGAGCCACTCTTGCAATTCAGGAATAAATCCCACTTAGTTGTGGTGAATGTTTTTTTTTAATGCATTGTTGAATTCAGTTTGCTAATATTTTATTGAGAATTTTTGTTTGTATGTTCAGCAGGAATATTGGCCTGTAGTTCTCTTTTTAGTGGTGTCGTTATCTGGTTTTGGTATCAGGGTATTTCTGGCCCCATAGAATGAATTTGGAATTTTTTTTCCCTTTCTATTTTTCAAATAGTTTGAGAAGATTAGGTATTAACTCTTCTTTAAATGTTTGGTCGAATTCACCTGTGAGGCCGTCTTCTCCTGGGCTTTTGTTGTTTGGGAATTTTTTGATTACTGACTCAATTTCTTTGCTGGTTATCGATCTGTTCAAATTTTCTATTTCTTCCTGTTTTCGTTTTGGTAGTTTATATGTTTCTAGGAATTTATCCATTTCTTTTAGGTTGTCCAATTTGTTGGCATTCAGGTTTTTTCCAATTAAAAAAAATTTTTAATGTTTACTTATTTGTGAGAGAGACAGAGTGTGAGTGGGGGAGGAGCAGAGAGAGAGGGGGACACAGTATCTGAAGCAGGCCCCAGGCTCTGAGTTGTCAGCACAGAGCCTGACGCAGGGCTCGAACTCACGAACCTCGAGATCATGACCTGAGCTGAAGTCAGATGCTTACCGACTGAGCCACCCAGATGCCCCTGTTTTTTTTTTTCCAGTTTTTAATAATCTTTACTTTTCTAAGAGTTAGAATTAAGTAAACATACTGGTAAATTTTAATTTCTAAATATATTAATTGATGTTCTTTTAAGCAGCATAGGGCCCAAGCATGATAATAGCTGTCGAACATTCTGCCCCAAATATGAACTGGATGAAAAAAAAAATTAAAATGTTCTGTGCTTTGTTTATTGCACTGCTATTAACTAAGACGGCCACTTACACCCTTCCTGCATCCAACCTTCCATCAAATACTGAGCAACATGTCCAAGAGTCCACATCCCAATTATTAATGAGGAAGAACATAGACGCATCCTAGCCTTCGTAGAGGTCATCTCTGACTATTTCAAGTTTGCCCACGAGAAGAGTGCTGTAATGTTCATTTGGCACTTGTGATGTTTTAGGACTGCTGGTGTCTTCTATTTATCCAGGCAACAGCCTGCCAATCCTTGATGACCCAGTGCTCTTCCTAAAAGCTGCATATTATTACTTCATAGACAGTCAGTAGATGGATCTTCAATGCAGTTTGAACTATACAGTAATGGGCTTACCTGTGGTAATACATTAAATATAGTTTCATCTTTGGATATATTTGTATTAAATTTGAACCAAGACTTTAATCGAAATGTGTTTTTTTTTTAATTTATTAGTTCAGTGTCAATAAGGTAAGAAGTTAACACATTCCTATTCACAGTAAGTAAAACCAGAACTAATGCTTTATATCTTTAGGTCTTGATTTTGATTTTGAGCCATACTATTTGTTCCCTGAAGGGAAGGCACTTTGATTCCAGTTCCAAGAAGAAATCATGCATAGAATAAAATTATAAATTTCTTTTCAGATGTTCCTGAGAAAGTCAATGAGGGAAATATATGTTAATCTAATCTGGCCTAGGCATGCTGCCATGATTTAGTTATCATAAATATTAATTTCTGTGCCTGAAAGATGAATAAGGCCAGTGAATTTTAAATGGAACAAAGAAAATGTTTTTAAGAAGAAAGAAATAGTCTGTATGAAATATACCTATTTGCAGTAATCATTTTTAATTCTACCCACTAATGTGCAAACTAAAACACTTAAACTTTCCCTGTCTTTAGGCTGATGGCTTTTCTATAATTCTGTCATAGTATTATTAACACTAGCTCAAGATGAAACTGTGAAGCACTGATAGTAATACTTTGGTAGAGTTTTAGGGAGATTGTCAGCTTACAAATAGGTTATACAACTATAACTAGTCTCATAACAATTAGGCAAAAGAAGTTATGTAATTTAACCAAACATAGTCTAGCCATTCTTTATTTTAGTCAAAAGTCTTGAGAATTTATACAACTTAGAACTTAATTTTAGAACCTTATAATATTCTTGAGATGCTTTAGAACATATTTTCAATATATTTATTAACAGGAATATTAATTTTCTGGTTTTTTTTCCTATTTGTAGATAAACAACTGTATATCTTAAGTTTTCTTTGTTCCGAGTAATTCAGAAATCAGTCTCTGCTATAATTCAAATATCCTGTTATGATATAGATATTAGAGTAGAATAACTTTAAATAAAACAATATTCATATAGAATTCCCACTGTCCATACAAGTTTATATTCTAATTAAGGGATAGAGGTATTTATAGATAGTTTTATGGTAGTTTGTGTGGAAGGGAAAAGTCATTTATTACCTCAAGTAATAGTTTTTCCCCTAATTAGAATATGGTATCAAGAGACCAAGCACGTGAATTTGTGTTAGGTTTGAAGAGATTCATTTTACCTCCATAGTGGTCACATGTATTTTCGGTGATTTTTAAATTTTAAATTGATCTGTTAATTTACAAGTAATCAGAATTAATGCAAAACTCTTAGTTGTAGGGAAGACACAGGTCAAGTTGAGAGATTGAAAGATCAGTTACTATTACTGAGTAAACAAATCTAAAAATCTCCTCAAATCATGAGTCAGACCATGTCATGGATTATGAGTTACTTCTGGCTGTCGCTAGGAGATGGCTTAATATTATTCATTGTCTTATGATGATACTAAAATAATCAAATCTTATATTGCATGACTTGAGCTATTTAGCTTCTTAATGGATGTATGTTTCTAGGCTTCATAGGTTACCAAATATTAATTCTGAGAGTTTTGAAAGCAGAAGATCCACACTAACTGTGAGTTACTTTAGACACATAGAATGAATGAGTTGAAAACTCAACAATTTCTTTAAATACATTCTTATTAATTTTATATGTCATCTCCATATTCTTTGACATGATCTGCCAATACATGTTAGGTATAGATATATCACTTGAAACCCATTTACAAATTGTTATTTATATATTGAGAGATGGAACAGAATATCAAGCACTTGAAATTTCAGTATGTGGTAAATTTCATGATTAAATAAAAACAAAATGAATAATTTATTGCTTAGAAGTAAGGAATCCCACTTGCAAGTGCTATGTGATAATATATGGATAGCATATTGAACATCATCCATGCATATAACATTTTTAAGAGGTAACAAGGAAGAGTTAGTTGCGTGAAGATTGAAATGTGGAAAAGTAGGGCTGAGATAGTAGAAGAGGTTTAGAGAATTATCTTTTTTTCCTACTCAGAGGACTGGATAGATTTAATAACTGTTTTCAAGCACTTTGAAATCTGTTGAATTGATCATGATGACCAGCTGTATGCTCTGTCTTCACTGATGATGAAAAACAGGAAGAGGGTTTGAATTATATCATGGAAAGAGTTAATGTATTTATGGTGAATGGAAATCATGGGTGACCCATGAAGTTTTTAAAGAAGTTTTGTCATTAATCGATTTTTTTTACAAGGAATGTGGTCTTTTGTTTAAATTATCCCTTCAGAAATTCTTATGTATCCTACGTTTTTTGGTATAAGACTAGACAGTGGAAACTTATTGTTGTTTTGCCAAAAATCTGAAATTCACTTTAAGTTCAATTTATGGCTCAATTTTCCAATTTGAAATAAAAATAAATTATTTTCAATTTTCATAATGAAATATTTTAAATAAAAAATAGAGTGAATAAAAGAAGACACTCAAATACTCTTTTTTTATTTTTATTTTTTTGGAATGTTTTTTGGTTTTGAAGGAGAGAGTGTGAGCAGGGGAAGAGCAGAGAGAAAGGGAGACAGAATCCAAAACGGGCTCCAGGCGCTGAGCTGTCAGCACAGAGCCCAACGTGGGGCCTGAATTCACATACTGTGAGATCGTGATCTAAGCTGAAGTCGGACACTTAACCAGCTGAGCCACCCAGGTGCCCCGACCCCAGGCACTCTTAACTCGGCTATGTTAATGACCAATATACAAGGAATCCTGTTTTATCTATATCCTTTTGCCCTTCACAATTATTTTGGAACCAATACCGGACATCGTGTCATTTCATCTGTACATATTTCAGTTTGTATTTTGAAAGAATACTCTTGTTTTCAACATAACCACAATATCATTGGCATATGCAGGCAGATTAACAGTAATTCATTAATATCATCATCTATTTTTCCCATAGGTTATTTGAATGAAGATAAAAATGAGGTCCATATCCCCCAATTGTTTAATATATCTCTTAAGTGATTTGTAACATAGTGTAGAGTTTCAATTTGATGGTTGCCGACATTATGATATTTAGTGTATTACTCTGCTGTATATTCCTTGTGGATTGCTGGGTAGATCTAGAAGCTTGATAAGACTCACGTTCACTTTTTTGGCAGGAATACTCCACAGATGGTTTGAATATTCCTAGTTAGAGACATGTAACTTCTGTTCATCTCTTTTTGTGTGTTGTTAGCAACAGTTAATGATCGTAACCTTGATTCATTGATTCACTATGTGTACAACATGGTCATAATTCTAAATCTATATACCTTCATCATTTATTAGCTGGAGGCTTTCCAAAAAGGAAAACCTGTCTTAATTAATTATTATCCTGAGTATAGTTCATATAGGAAGGGCAAAAAAAAATGCATGTTTCTCTTCCTTTATTTACCAATTTCAGAATAATAAGTCAGCTCCTAGTATCCCTCAAAGACAACCAGATATTTAGATATATATTTAAATGTCACTGACTCAATTTCTTTGCTGGTCATCAGTCTGTTCAAGTTTTCTATTTCTTCCTGTTTCAGTTTTGGTAGTTTAGATGTTTGCATATCATTAAGAATTCATGGATTTAAAATATTTTATGTATTTAAAAGTCTTTTGCAGTTATTATTCTTATTGATACCCAAATTGCCTCATCCTTACTTAAAGTGATCTTTATTACATTGGCTCCTGAGTCCTTTGACACATTGCTGATAGTTTGGGAGGGCTTCCTTGCATTTTGTATCACAAGGTGTTCTAGGCTAATCTTAGGTACGCTTGGCTGGTGTTTAGGCAGTGAGAGTTTTAATGATGTTTTCCAGGTACTATAGTTTTAACATTTAATATGTTTTCTTAATTTATTTTTTATTTTTATAAAAACATTTTTATTTATTTATTTTTGAGAAACAGAGAGAGAAAGTGAAGGAGAGAGTGAGCACATGAGTGGGGGAGGGGCAGAGAGAGAGAGTGAGGGAGAGAGAGAGAGAGAGAGAGAGGATCTGAAGTGGGCTCCACACTGACAGCAGCAAGCCTGATGTGGGGCTGGAACTCACATATCATGAGATCATAACCTCAGCTGAAGTAGTCAGACGCTTAACCAGCTGAGCCACCCAGGTGCCCCTATAGGTTTTAACATTTAGAATACATTTATTTTTGCCATAGTAAATGGATTTAATTAAAGTTTAGTACATGAATAAAATTTATAGAGCACATTAGGTAAGTCTCACATTTTATGGGTAAAAAGGAATCAGCATTCTTCTGAGAAAGATGCAGTTCTTTCTGGAATCGGGAAGATGATGTGATAAGCCCTGAATTCTTTTTGGAGCCCAGATTCTGTGTTGTTCATTAAACTATTAATAGAAATGATGCATTTAGGTTGGCCGTGAAGAGCTGGAGTGATGTGGAAGACAAGTTTATGTACTGCTTTTCCAAGTGCTAAGCTGCAGATTTAACTTTAGGCAATAAATTCACAAATTGAGGTAATGTACAAACAATTAAAAATAAAAATAACATTTTCTCAGTCGTATGATGCAATAAGCAAAATTACTACTAAATATGAAATTAAGTAAATGTAACAAGTCTGTGTTAGAAAACCAACTGCTACCATCTGGTTGATAGGTGAACATTTTAATCCCTATGGGATCAGTCCCAATAACAATAACAAAAAAAAATGATATAACAGAGGCTGAGGAGAAGAAACTGCTGATTGGGAGACATGACAGCCTCCTCGAGGTTATTTGCTCCTGTGCTCAGAGACTCATGTAGATTTGTCTCCCTGAAAGTGTTACGACCTCCTCAAGGATGTTAATTGGAAATGATAGAACGTCATATGTAACGGAACAGTCTTTTCCATTCTGTAAGAGAAAGAAATGTGTGCTCTGTCTTTGTATTTCACTTTAACCAAAGGTATCAGAGACATTACTCTTTAGTAACACCAGAAAAGAAGACAGCTGAGAGAGCTGAAAGAAGGGGAGACTATTTATCCCTCCAAACTCTTTCCATCAGAACAATAGCATGTAGATAAAAGAGTTTCTGATGTGAAGTGGAAATAAGTCAATGTTGATAAAGATCGTAGCCGTAGCTTTTTAGAGGCATCAACATCCCCTCGGTTGACGAAAATAGCAGCCTTAAAAATATATCCGCCGTCGATTTCACAACATAATTCTGAGTTATTTAAGTATCTTTATTGGTCATCATTTTTCTTTGCCTTCCTAGGCTTATCAACGCTGCAGGCAGTGCTGGACTCCGCTGCTGAGAAGAAATGGCAGGTGACCGCTATCAATGTGGGAAATATTAACAATGACAAGAAAGATGAGACGTACCGATCACTTTTTCAAGATCTGGAGTTAAAAAAGGAACGGCGTGTCATCCTGGACTGTGAACGGGATAAAGTAAACGACATTGTAGACCAGGTTGGCTATGCTCTGTTTTCTAATGGCACCAAATATAGAATGTGCATGCGATGTCAGCATTTGCAATGAGTATTTGTGTGAGGTGCTTGAACAGCAGTTTTTACTTTATGGTTTATGTAGGATGCAGCAGGGATCATCAATTAAATTATCTCCGGCTTCAGTTAGCAATAGCAGATGGTCTTCAATAATGCTGACACATCATACTAATCATTAAATGTATTCGATATGTAATTCCTGACTCCTATGCTTTATATGATAAGCATTACCTTAAACTTTGATATTTTTAGTTGGAAAATTAAAATTTTACTTGTTGAACTTTTTAGGCATAAAGAAATAGCCACATTAAGTGAAATTGAGGCTGGGTTCAAAGGGAAAAGTGAGTAGTTCATGAATTCTTTGGCAAAACATGGAGTACTTCAATCATTGGAGTGCAGTATGGAACATTAAGTCTATATTGTTGTCTGGATGGGTGTTTGTCTTCAGAAAAAGTGTGTATATGTTTTTCCAGGAATCATGTTTTTCCTCCTAGTAGGTAGATTTTATATCACCATAAAACTATTAATCTATGAAATTAAAATATGTAGGAGAGTCGTATTCAGTCTGTGTTTGCTGTTTGAGAAGTTTACCGTATGTAAGGATGTTTTATCTGTGCTTATTACCCCACCGCCTTGATTCCATTTAAGATTTTTTGAGGGGTAGGACAGCCGTACAGTAATATCCTACTGATAAAAATAAAATCCACTGTATCACATAGATAAGGTAAGTGACCAGGGATGTTGCTGAAGCAGCGGAAGCAGCATCATAATTTACTAAGTTAAGGTTTGCTTCACTGGATATCTGCTTTTCCTAACTTGTAGGGGTGTGTGTGTGTGTGTGTGTGTGTGTGTGTAGTAGCTTCTAGGGATAATATAGGATTGGAAGAAAAACATGCAGTTAAGCATGCATTTCTTGGCCCTTTCAGCCTTTGAGGAGACAATTAGATTCACTAATTTGTATAACACAAAGCATTTTGAAAACATAAATGTTGATGAAGCCTTAATTGATATGTAATAACACAGGCCCTAAGACATACAAAATGGATCTCACATAAAATATTAAATAACTGGATAAAACTAACTTGTTATGAGAAAGGGCTAAATGTTATATGCCAGAGAGGTGAACATTTCAGTAGAAAAGTCTTGGTTCCTGTCTCAGGAGATGAAGTTAGGGTTGTTTTTAACCCGAAGGCCTCTTGTTCAAATGTGAACTTCAACAACTCATTTGAATTTCATAGGAGATTCTCATTAAAACTGAATTTTAATAATAGTCATTAGTCTTTTGTTTAAAGAATTTATGTATTCATGACTCATCATATTAAATGTTGATGAAAGCCGTTTTGAAAATAATTATTTCTAAAACTAGAAGAGAGAAACTATAAGAGAAATTGGGAATACATAGAATGTAATGTTTTGAAACAAATATACGATGATTAAATACATGTCTATATGGATATCCGTTCAAAATGTACAGAGATTTTGCACATGCAGGTTATTTGTGTTTTCATAAGACACTTTTGAATGTATTAAATGAGTGTGTACAGTGGTTGATTGCATCATTCAGCAAACATTTATTTCAGACATCCTCTGTGTCTAGAATGAGAGACTCAAAGAAGGAAGAAAGAGTGGTAACTTGGGGCACCTGGGTGACTCAGTAGGCTAATAAGCATTCGACTGCAGCTCAGAACATGATCTCATAGTCCGTGGGATCAAGTCCCACATAAGGCTCTGTGCTGGCAGTGTGGAGCCTGCATGGGATTCTCTCTCTCTCCCTCTCTCTCTGTCCCTCCCCCACCACTCTCTCTCCCTTTCTCTCTCTCTCTTTCTCTCTCGAACTTAAAAAAAAAAGAAAGAGTGGTATTTGTACCCCATGAACTTATTGTTTAGAGATGAAGACCAATTTTACTTGTCATATTAGAGTATTACAATTTATACAACAATGTGGTCAAAGAGCCTAGAAGAGAAAAACTATCTTAACAGTGGTAGGAGGATCAATGAAGGGTTCAAGCACATACTGGCAGCATGTGTCTGGCTTGGGTTCCTTCATTTACTCATTCAATACATTTCTTTGATTTTCTAATGTTTGCCAGACAGGCACCGTGTAGATCCAAGAAAGTAATGTTAAGCAAAACGGTCAAAACCCTGTTAAGGTGAATATTTATGATATATTTACAGAAATTAATGCATTAATTAAGTATAATAATGGTATATTAATTAATTAATTAATGCATTAATTAAGTATAATAATGGTATATCTGACAAGTGAGAACAGGATATTATGAAAAAAACGACAGAAAAAATTTAGATTAGGAGATCATGGAAGGCCTTTGGGGAAAACAGTTTACCAAGCAAAAAGTGAGGTTGAAGTCCATTTCAAGAAAAGGAAACACTGTTTACTTATTCACTCTATTAATACTTATAGGAGAACAGAATTGCTGAAACTTTATTTCATAATAGCTTAAAGTTAGAAAGAATCACTTTGTTGATTATGCATGTTTTATCATTCAATAAAACCTCAGAGTTATTTATTTCTAGTTGTGGTTAGATGGGAAAGACCTGATCCATTAGAAACATTGAGAAATCAATATAAATTTGCTATTGTTAGTGCAATGCTAATGATTATTGTAAAGCAAAAATGTGAGTTAGTATGACCAGCACTAATTCCTATTTACGGGTAGAGTTAGTGAATTGTCGTATCTCCCCGCTTTCTCCCAGGGAACACTTAACTCAAGTAAGGGCTACTGGTAGCACCGTTTATACAATGTTCTGTTGTTGTTGTTCCCAGAAGAAAGACATGCATGAGTCAGAAAGTAGAATGAACAGTAAGCAGAATCAACAGATGTCAGTAGGGTATGTGAGGGACACAATCAACTCAATTCAAGTGATGCTAATTAATATATTTTTCATCCAGAAGGACATCTGTTCCTTCAATACAGAGGGTTCATTTTCTTGAAAAAGGTGATTTAGTTTACCTAAAAATGGGTTAAAAATAATACAGGCCCTAACTCTCTTCCAACTAGCTATCACTTAACCTCAAAGGGATATTTGGTGGAATCCTTCCTAGGATTTTGCCCTTGTTCTTTAACTAAATGCATTGCTTTGGAGTACCTGACTTTGTCCAGGATAAGAGAAGGTCAGAGAAGTCTTCTCCCAGGAGGTAACATTGGGTTGAGATTCCTTGTGCTTGTAGCATTAATAAGACAAATGATATGATAGTGGAAAGAGCTTTCCTAGCAGAGGAAACAGAATATATAAAGCCCCGAGGTGATGGAAAGAAGCCCTTTTGTGCACAAAATTACTGAAAAACAGGGCTGACGAGGCTCCAGTGTAAAGAGTGGTAAAAGCCTGGAGAAGCTTGCAAGATCATTGGACTTCTCAGCATAAATTAAGGATTTTGTCTCTTAACGCTGGAAGCAATGGGAAGCCACCAAAACAGTTTAATTAGGCAAATACGCTAATGATTTGAACGCTTGTCTATAGCCCAGGTATTTCATGCTTTCCATTGATGTGACACTTTTCTTAAAAATAAAAATTACGTTTTCATACCTAAGTGCTAGGACTACCACATGACCATTTTACCAAATTCAACTCTCTTTAGTTGATGTACAGGTCAGTGAAAAGTCACATTGATTCGGTAATATCCCAAACTGACGTGAGCATTACCAAAATGACCACTTGTTCCATGATGTGTGTATCTCACCATTGATTTTTGACTTAGATTTGTGGAGAAATATTAGCTTCTCTGATACTTTGCTGCCTCAAGCTGGAAATAATAATGTTCATTGGAACTAAATTATAAGCATTTCAAGATTCTTAATATGGGAATATTATTTTATAGATTCATATAAGAATTCTTTTATATACTTATTAATATTTTTTAAATGTGTGTACTACTATAAATTTGCGTGTCAGTGTGTGAATATAAAATCTCAGATGTTGGTTTCAGCTGTTTAAGGGTTTAATGAAAAAATAGCTTTTGTAGGAAGAAAACTATGGCTTATTATGGATTCATACATGTTTTTAGTTTTATATTTCTTAAGATCTTGTGATCTTATTTTCACTATTGACAAAACTGAGGTAATTATGTCTGTTTAGTTATTGACTTCTTGAAAGAAGTGATGATAAAGCACTAAAATGTATTGTTACCTTTTTCTGAGAGAAATAGTCACTGTTGTGATAATTATATCTTGTCAAATATGACTCCTCATAGAATATCAAAAAACATAGTAGATAAAATTCTATTGTTTTTCGTATTTGGGCCATAACATCAATAATTTTACATTTATGTTATTTGCATTTATTAAATAATGGTTTCTTTATCTTTGTTAGGTTATTACCATTGGAAAACATGTTAAAGGTTACCATTATATCATTGCAAATCTGGTAGGTGAATTAATTGATATTTATTATTTTAATAGAGATGTTTATTAATTATAAAATAGTTGTGAATGATCAGCATTTATCAGTGGTATTTTTAAAAACATATTGTGATTCTATTAATCAATTAGAAATGATATTTTTCTGAATTTGTTATGTTTTGGCTTTATTTCCTATTTTACATTTTCTAATCAATCTCCTATTATAAATTATGTAAGAAATTAGAGAACGATATTTGACAAGTTTATAAGTTGCCTTAAAAAGCATATTTAGTTATGGAAAAGTTTCAAAAATACATAAAGCTTAATTATTCAAACTTCCTCTTGGTTTTCATTGTCATGGTGTTTTTACATTTTTCCTTTCGTTCATTCCTTTAAAGTTTTTAGTATATATAATATTTGAAATAAATGCCCATTTGCGAGAATATCTCAGTGAAAAATTAAAGCTGGAAATGTCAAGAATATTAATATATTATATATTATTTATTTCTGATTATCTACTTACTATGTAAGCAACACAATGAAATTGAATTCCTATAGCTGATGACTTTTTCATTGGGATTTCTGTCAGATTATGATTATACTGAATATCCAAGTGGTTAATTGTATCTCTCTCTTAAATATAATCAGAGCCCTTTAGAATTATCATTAGACATTTTTTTTTTCAAAATAGTTTTTAGATCAGCAGTAAAATGGTCTTATGCCTTTATCACTGCAAAGGTTTATGTTCTTTAAAGAGGTATGATCTTCCTTGATGAGAATACCACCTTCCCCAACCTCTGAAAGATAGTGGGAAAAGGAGGGAAAAAATAAGAGCTTATTCTAAAAAGCATAATAGGGCTTGGGAAAGTTTTCATATCTACGTAAGTGTAGATTTATTTCATGGTGTCTGGAATATCAGATTATTATACCAGAAGACATTATTGTTGGTAATCACGGAAAAGAAAAAAAACCCAAACACCTCACAACTGATAAATACTGTTTTCACTAAAACAGTATTTAAAATATTAAATTTTAAATATTTTTAAAATATTTAAAATATTTTTATTTTAGTGATTTAAAATATTAAATCTCAAACTTACATGCTACTGCTAGAAGTTGGTTGTTCAGGCAAAAATTCTGTTTGCCCATGAAATGGCTAACTACAATAAAATTCATCAGAACTTACCCATTAATATGTTATTACAGATCCTAAATGACTTCCCACCTGAGCAGCGAGGGTTAAAATAGATAAAACTCTGTATTCACTCTTTTCAGAACTACATTCTGTGCAGGGAACAGCCTGGACAGTTAGTCCCCTGTGTGAATTGTGCCATTTGATGAACAACACAGAGCCACATTGAAAGCCGTGATCTTTAAAAATGTCCAGATGGAGAAGATTATATTGGAACATTGAGAAATAATGACAGAAGGTGGCTCATCAATTTGAGAGTTGATATCTGATTCTATGAAAAAGGAAAGAAATGTACGAATGACCAAAGTAAAAAGATTAAAAAAAAAAATCAAAAAACAAGTTCATGCTGCTGTCATGCTTCTAGGGAGAAAAGTGCCTAACACTTTATCTGAATTCAAATTGTGTTCCTCCTTTTCTGAATACTTGGTATCTTCACCATATGGAACTTCTAATGAATCAGTAAATTCAAAGAATCTGAGAAAAGCTGTGGTTTCTGAGAACTAGAAGACATTTGAAAATTCCACTGACATTTCAAATTGAAGAATGCCATTCAGAGTGGAAGCGCTTTGGTCTTCCAAAATCTTGATTGGAAATGTCCCCTTTTTCCTATCCAGTGTGTGTTGAGAGTTAAAGGTGGTGGTTACAAAAGATAGTAAAACCCTTTAGATACCACTGTTGATTAATTTCCTCAGGAATTGGTAAATGCTTGATTAAGCTCCCAAACATAGGTTGTGATTAAGTTCTTGATACAGCACTTAAGAGGATGATTTGTGCATAATGTGACCAAGAAGTGGGCGTAAAGGGATCTACTTTTCATTTCCTCAATCCATAGATATGGACAAAAAGTGCTGCAACCAACCCATCCCTCCCAGACTATCTGCCTTACAGTGTGAAGCACATTCATCAGGGAGCCTCCCCCATGCACATGGAAATTCCAATAAAGTTTTTTTAGTGTCTTACTCTTAAATAGCCGAGTAGAATTAGGCATTTGTGAAAAGTCTGGGCCATGAAGGATATAATATAAAACAAACAAATAAACGAATGAATAAATAAATAAATAAATAAATAAATAAATAAATAAATAAAGTAAAAACAGGGCAGGCAGATAACACAAGACAAATGTTTAAAGTTATAATGGATATCTGCAGAGAAATAAAATACATTTTATCCAAAAAGAAGAGAAAGAGTGCATTATGAAAAAGAAAAAAACAAACCTCAGAGAATAAGAAAGAGCTATGGGAAGCTAACTTTTTTTTCCCTAAAGTAACAAGTAAAATTATGTGACTTTGAAGATAAGCTTAAGAAAAGTCTTTACGATTATGTAACAAAATGACAATACCGTATGAAATGCAGGGGAACCTGTAAAGGGACCTAGACATTTACTCTAAAAGTTGCAATGTGATAATAATAGGCATTCTGGAAAGACACAGTAGTGAAAACGGGGGTAAGAAATTGTCAAAGAACATTCAGAAACATTCCCAGTACTGGATGACACAAATGTGCCCCTTGAGTACAGAAAGCAATGAAAGAAAAGAGACTTCCTTTCATATTTCAAAGAAGATGTCATCATGACATTTCAGGGAAAGATAGATCTTAAAGATTTTGGACAGGTGGGAGGTGGAGGCATAGAGGGGTACAAAGGAGGTCAAAATTTTGTATTTATTACAAAAAATAATTAGGAATAATGACATTGCATTTTTCAATAGAAACAGTAGAAGTCAGAGGAACAATGTCCTCAGATTATGAAAGTTTGAACTTAAAATTCTGTACTTAGACAAAATACTAATCAAGTGTCAGAGCAAAATAAAGATATTTTGAGACATTCAGTGTCTCACAAAACTTACCTCCAGTGTGTCTCAGGAAACTATTGGGGGCTCTGAAAGAAGGGAATAAAACATGAAAAAATAGTAATCAAGGCAGCCAGATTCGGAACTAGTCAGAAACATGGTGAAGGGACACTCCAGGGTATTGTTGCAGAGAAGACGGAAAGAGGAGCCAGTTCAGATCACAGCATTTAAGAAGTTCTCCTGTAAATTAAATATTCAGAAAAAAAAAAAAAGAGAAGCAGATTACTTGATATGTTTGAATATGTTATTTAGAAAAGGAAAGATTTACTCATATAAACATGAAAAGTTCCCATGGAGCAACTGGAAAAAACTAAAGATAGGTATATAGAAAACTATAGTAAGTAGTGAAAACTGTAGTAGTGAAAAACTGAAGCAATTATTAATGTGAGAATGAAATACCTTTCATGAAGGAAAATGCAGCCTCAGCACATTATCTGGCTTTGCTCTGAATAACAGAATTGCAAATATGAAAAGCATGAATGTGAAATGGATGAGGAGGTAAATGTGAATGAATTGCATACTCATCTGACATAAGCAAAAACTCAATAAAAAATATCTAAAATGGATAAATTAAGAAAGCATATGTGGGGACGCCTGGGTGGCTCAGTCGGTCAAGCCTCCGACTTTGGCTCAGGTCACGATCTCATGGTTTGTGGGCTTGAGCCCTGCGTCGGGCTCTGTGCTGACAGCTCAGAGCCTGGAGCCTGCTTCAGATTTGGGTCCCTCTCCTCCTGCCCCTCCTCATGCTCTGTCTCTGTCTCTCTCTCATAAAAAAAAAAAAATTATAATTAAAGAAAAAAAAAAGAGAGCATATGTGTCATGCAGAAATATGGAGATAAATATATGAAAAACAAAAAGTATTGAAATTGATTGTTTTGAAGCAGCTTAATTGAAACAGGGTTGGGCAGAGCAGAGAATCAGCAACTTTTGTTATATATATTTTTTCACTGTTTGCATTATTTTGATAAAAATAAAAAAACAAAATTATGAACCAATAACAAAGTAATTATCCTTCTTTACACAAATATATTAAAATATACTTTCTTAATATCAATAACAAAGACAAGATTCTCCTATATTTTGGATTCAGGGATAATTTCAATCCTTATGCACAATAATAAGGAGTAAATGTATGAGGTGAAAAAGTTAATTGTGATTTAAAATTGTGATTTCATCTTGTGATTTCATCTTTGAGAGAATACTCTCAAATTGAGATAGAATTTATGACAGCACAAAATTTGAAATCAATGGAAGTACCACATAATAATAGTTTTAGTAATGACTGAATTCATTCTAATAATGCAAGAGATTGATTTTTAAAATTTAATACATTTTATAAAAAATTAAGTTCCATACTTAATATGAAATTGTTTGACTGTTCTCAAATAATGACTAGTCATTTAGTACCCTCCATTCTTATTTTAAAGGTGTTTTATCACCTGAGAGAATGAACAATTTTAATAAGAATAACTTGCTCACAATGGTGTAGCTCCCAGAGAACTAGCTTTACGTTATTAAGTATCTGTAACCATGCGGTAGTGCTCTGTTGTAGAATCAATAAATAAAACCCGTCCTTATCCATGGAAGATTTCTCAATAAAATGGAGAACTTTTATGTGAGTACAACCAATAAACATTCATTGATTAAGGACCTACTGTGATTACAAGATGATAGTAGGTATTGGTGCCGAGTACTGGCTGATAGATGCATGAAACATTTCCTATAAGCTTTTGATCTCGTGTGCTCTTTGACATCTGTAAAACCTCAATGTATAGGTTATTTTGTAAATGTTCTCTCTGATTCCTAATGGAAAGCCTGACATGTGTTCTATGTCTAGGGCTTTACTGATGGAGACCTATTAAAAATTCAGTTTGGAGGTGCAAACGTCTCTGGATTTCAGATAGTGGACTATGATGATTCCCTGGTATCTAAATTTATAGAAAGATGGTCAACGCTGGAAGAAAAAGAATACCCTGGAGCACACACGACTACAATTAAGGTATGTATCTACCTACCAATATGTACATCTACCTCTGTGTCTATGTATTTATATATCTGTATCTGTATCTGTATCTGTGTCTGTCTATATCTAACTGCTAGCAAGTAGCCTGTTCTCTGCAACACTCTAGGAAGATAAAAATCTGTTTGTTCTAGTACTTATAAAAAATGCAATGCTTCATGCAACCAAACAGAGAATCTTTGAATTCTAAATGCAGTGCACTGTTCTGTTGGGAGCACTACCCAGATTCATCTTTTATTCTTCCCATGGAGACTTTACTTGTTTATTCAGTGTATTTTATTATGTGTCCACCTGCATACATATATTTACCTCCAAATATTAAATGTCTCTGCTGTTGATAGGAAGGTTTGTTTGTTGTTGTTGTTGTTGTTTTTCTTTTTTGGTCACCTTATTGAGAGCAGAGACAAGAGTGGATCAAAGAAAGAGTAAGTGGAATGAGATGATCACATTCTTTATGCAACTAGATTTTTGGAAATTAAGAGCTTCAGAACATAATGCAAAGTATTTCAAAGGCATAATGATTTTGTTTGCTTGTTTGTATATTATTAAGCAGATTGTGTATCGACCAGTCAGGGACAGTATTATTTCATTTGCTCTCACAGTTATGTTTATACATCAGAGAGAGGTTTTCTTGTTGTTTTCTGCACATAATGGAAAAAAAAAACAGATATGGATGTTTGGCTTTAAATTTGGGTCTGGCTGTGAGACTGGTCCTACGTAAGGATTGAAGTTCTCTACTTTGGGGTATATAAATGGATCCTGTTAATTTTAAGTTAAATTCCAGACAGCATCTCATAGAATGTTAAAGAATAACCCAGAGTTCATTTTTTTTTCTCAAAACTGTGCGGCTTCTTGTTTAGTGACTTTGACTCATACTCCACATTCACACTGCTTATAACAATATTGTGGGCTTGTGGGAGTGCCGTCATGTAGCAAGGCTGATGAGAAGGAAAATGGACACCTAGTCTTTTCGTTGATGTCAGGGTACATCTACACCTGTGCTCAGTAGAAGTCTGACTGCTGACCCTTGTTCTGTGGAATTGCAGGTTTCTACCCATTCCAAGATGGTGCCTTTTTAGCTGTCAGATGAACATTGCATGTGGCATTCATCCCCAAATAGAACTAACATGCTCCTTTTGAATACTCTGGTAGTCATCATGTTCCTCCACTGCTGCCTATTGTGAGAAGGATGAGAGCAAAATGAGATGATTATTGTCCCAAGGAAGTTGTATCATTATGGAAGTTCATGGGTCATGCATCAAAATACAAGGCAAACTTGGGGTATGAGACATCTTTGGCAATGCATTCTGTTAACAATCTTGCCAGATTCTAGCTCCAGATTTTGCTCTGTTGGAAGCTTGCTCCCTTCCTGCTGTAGCATTTCCCCCTGTAGTGCCTTTCTTTCAGCTGCTTCTGCCAAGTTTCAGAGAGATCGTGATGGCCCTTCGGTGTGCAAACAGCATACATAGGGTTATAAGTTTAAAAAAATGTAGGTTCTGATTCAGTGTTTGACCCCAGTTAAAGATTCAACACCATTTACAAAGACAGCACAGCTTTGGAAACAAAGGCTTCCATAGGAGACACATTTTTTACAGCCTTTGAAGCTTGATAACAATTAGTCTGTGCAACCAAATGGCTTTGGCTAGGAGTTCATCTCAACACAGACATATTGCTCATTTACTAAAGCACCAGGGACTGAATTAAAGAAAAAAAAAAAAAAGCTCTTTGATAATCTGTAATCTAATGGAGGAGACTAACATGTCAATAAGCAAATACGATAAAGGATGATGCATATAAAATACGCCATCTCCCTGCATACGATTAGGACAATATGGGGGAAGGGATGTGAAGGAGGGCTCTCCGAAGATGGGGCATCTGAGCAGGGATGTGCCTGGAGAAAAGGGTGTGCCTGTGTGAAGGAGCCTGTACACAGACTCAGAAGTGACCCAAGGGCACGACTGAGTCAGGAAACTGTACTTGTTTGTTTCTTTGTTTGTTTGTTTTTCCACTGTAGGAATTTAAGATATTTGGATTGGGTGGGAGAGGGACATACTGTGGGAGTTGTCAAGAGATAAGCCTCTTCAACTGTCAACAGACGTAAAAGGTAGGGATTAGAAAACAGGGCTTTCAAGATTTTTTCTGCTTCCATGGGCAGAAGAAAGGAAGAAAGGCCATATAGGGCATGATATAGCATTTTCTAATACAAACAAGTAGCATATTTTCAATATATGATCTGTTTAAGGAAGGAGAGTAAAAATATTTCCCCATGAGATTATTTTCATGTTGTCTTTGGGTCATTGTACCAGGTACATTGCCTGATCATTTAAATCACATTTTATTATTACTACAATAAAAATTTAAATTATAGGCATAAAAACCTGCAAAAATGCAATTCATTACATAAAATTCTCACTATGGCTAGGCTTTGGAAATAATATTGCAAATTATAAGAGTATTAAGTAAATCATTGTTTTAAAGTCTTAGTCTTCTCCAAAAGTTAATGAAACTTCCGTAGTTTCTTAATTAAAATCATTCTTATTTGATGAATAAAAGTAAAATATGAATGTTTCAATATCAACACATGTCAATAACTATGAAATATAAATTACAAATGTTAAAGTTCTTCTTTCTTATATTCTGTACAAAAAATAACTCTAGAGTCATGGCACTGAGATTTTAAATCTGGCTCACCAATTCACTAATTTCAGGCAACACTCATTCATTCATTTATTCATTTATCAATTCGTTTATCCACTCAATACTTATTTATTGAGTTGTTACTCTGCAGACTGGCACTGTTCTAGGTGTCAGAGAAATGACAAAGTTCTAGTCTTTGGGGATTTATAGTCTTCAGACTAGAAACTAGCAATTGCCTTTTAGCAAGGATGGAAATTGTGTTAATGACATCCCAAAGTCAATATATTCTAAACTAAACTTTTGATTTCCCACTGCTGCTCCCTCTTCAGCACCTGCAAACTTCCTTCAACAATCTTTCTACCTCATGTGATGACAACTCCATGTTTTCAGTTGTTACTTGACCAAGAACTTGGAAATGGCCTTGACTCCTCTCTTTTCCCTGCAGTCCACATCCAATCGTTCAGGAAATCCTATAGGCTCTGCTGTACTTCTTAACCCCTCTTCTGTAACCACCCTAAATCAATCACCATCGTCTCTCTGCGAGGATTATTGCAATGGTCTCCTAGACTGGTTTCCCTGATTCCACATTTGCCCTTATCTTTCATGTTTGTGGTCCTTTTAAAACACAAATTAACATTATGACTGTGCTGCTTTAAGCCCTCCAATAGCCCTCTGTTTCACATGGGGTAAAAGCCAAAGTTATCTCTTTGAGGCCCTAAATACTCTGTCTCCCAGTCACAAGTGACTCATCTCTTGGCATTCTCCCCCTTGCTCATGCAGCCTCAGCTACATTAGCCTTTTTGGTGTTTCTTAAGCACGGAAGGCACTTAGGGTCTTTGTGCTGGCTATTTCCTCTTCTGGACTGTTCTCCCCTAAATATCTGCATGGCTAAGCCTACGTCACTCTTCAGATCTTTGCTCAAATGCTATCTTCTCAAGGAAGGAAGTGGCAGGCTTTCTCTTTAAGATTGCAGTCTTGGGGCACCTGGGTGGCTCAGTCAGTTAAGCATCATACTCTTAATTTCAGCTCAGGTCATGATCTCACAGTCATAAGATAGAGCACCAAATCAGGCTCCCTGTTGAGCATGGAAACTGCTTGGGATTCTCTCTCTCTCTGCCGCTCCCCTGCTCATCTCCCTCTCTCTCTCAAAAATAAATAAATAAACATTTAAGAAATAAATAAGTAAAATTGCAGTCTCTCCATCCATCAGGGTATGTCCATTGCTAGCTTTCCCTGCTCTAGTTTTTGTCATGATTACCTTCTAGTATACTGCTTTCATAATTAATATATTCATTACATTGTTCATTGTCTGTCTACTCCAACTTGAAAGTAAGTGCCACGGGGGCAGGGATTTCTTTGTTGTTTGTTTACTGATATATTCCAAGCTCCTAGAATGAGGCCTGGCACATAGCTGCTATTTAACAAAGGCTTTAGAGGAAATCAAAGATACTGTAGTAGTACCCATAATAAGCTGGTCTACTCCAAGGTCTGAAGTAAGAAAAGGCTTTTTTGAGGAAGCAGTAGTGAATTCAACACTTGAAAGGATGGTAGGGATTAAGAGAGAAAGGACAGTGGCTCCCCATAGAGAAATAGGATATGTAAGGTTCCAGGGCACAGAAAATGTAAATATTTCCATAAGGCCAGAGTCTGGACAGAGGTGTTTTGAGGGAATTCAGACAAATACTTCTTTAGAAATATGTGTTAGCCAGGGGTGCCTGAGTGGCTCAGTCGGTTGAGCGTCCTACTTCAGCTCATGTCATGGTCTCACAGTTCGTGGGTTCAAGCCCTGTATTAGGGTCTGTGCTGACAGTGCAGAGCCTTCTTGGAATTCTCTCTCTCTCTCTCTCTCTCTCTTTCTCTCTCTCTCTCTTTCTCTCCCGCTCTCTGCCCCTCCCCCACTCATACTTTCTCTCTTTATCAAAATAAATAAATAAACTTAAAAAATAAAAGAGAAATATGTATGATCTAGATTTTGTGTGCCCTGTAGATTTACGAAGGAATTTTTTATCCTATTCAGAGAGCAATAGGGAACAACCAGAGGAGAATGAATATCATGTTTTGATACAAGAAGATTACTGACTACACTACCTGGGTGACAACAGGTTATAGCCTGTGTATGTGATGGTCCAGTAAGCTTTTAGGAAGATATCACAAACAATCCAGGGAATTCTGAAATGTGGTCATAGCATAAAGATGGAGGGAAATCAATGGACTTGTTACAGTTGGCAATTCTTTCAGATCTTCTTATTTGCAAAAGAAATGATTATTGCAAGACTCATGATGATTCTTCTATTATATAGGAATATAAATCCAGTTGAGAGGTATTTGTGGGTTAAAAACAAGACTCTGAAAGGCAGTCTGTATCTTTTGTATCTTACTGGCCCCAAATCTCATACACTAGTTTGCACACAGTAGACACATAGATATTTATTGAAATGAAGACTAATGAAATGAAAAATATAAATTCTGAAAATAACAAATCACTAAGAAAGGAAAAAAAGTACTTATCGTTGCTATGAAATTTGGTTAAAATTTCTGCTCTGGCATTTGTTATGTCCCTTATTCAGCCCTGGCAGAAAAGTAGTGTTACTTTATTGGTGAAATGTAGAATGACTGTAGTCATCAGACATGAAGCTTCTCGATTTACATGGGACAATTCAAGTGAGCATTTTGCTTTCCATAAAAAACGTTCCGGAAGAGGCAGATAATGAAGATGATTTGCCACTATCTCAAAAATAATTTATAAATACCTCTATTTTTAGATAGGTTTTCGGTATTTTCAGTGTCTTCAACAACTTGCCAGATTACAACTACCCATTCTATCTTGTCACGTCGACAATTTGAACCTTCGTTCAATTTTTGTGTCCGTAATGTTCTGCTGATGTTAAGGAATTCAACAATAATACGTGCCTGACATTTTTGTGACACTTTAAATAATGACTTTCCCACCAGAATCTCATTTTACTCAGGAAACGACTGAAAGCACAGACCCAAACTTTTTTAATTGCTGTCCTAAGAGAGTTATTAGGCCTGTCTGAAAATAGCATCATCTTTTTCAGTTTTGTAATTAGCACTGTGCATTATATAGTACCCTGGTGACTTAGTAGAATTAATTCTGCTTCTTGAACATTTTAACTGACCAAAACCACTGCTAACACGTCGGTGTCCCCTACTCCTACTATTATTTTGCCACACAACATCCTAGAGGTTTGATATGTTTAGTTCCTTATATTGTAGGTTTAATTGATTGACTGATTTTGTCTTTTTATTTTATTTTAGTTATTTATTTTTTAATATAATTTATTGTCAAGTTAGCTAACATACAGTGTATGCACTGTGCTCTTGGTTTTGGGGGTGGATTCCCGTGATTCATCACTTACATAACAACACCTAGTGCTCATCCCAGCTAGTGCCTCCTCAATGCCCATCACCCATTTTCCCCTCTCCACCGTCCTCCCATGGACCCTCAGTTTGTTCTCTGTATTTAGGAGTCTCTTATGATTTGCCTCCCTCTCTGTTTGAAACTATTTTTTCCACTTCTGTTCCCCCATGGTATTCTGTTAATGTTTACAGAAGTGCTTTCAACAATAGCCAAATTATGGAAAGAGCCTAAATGTCCATCAACTGATGAATGGATAAAGAAGATGTGATACACACACACACACACACACAATGGAATGTATGCAATTGGCAAAGAGAAAGAACGAAATCATGCCATTTGCAGCAATCTGGATGAAACTGGAAGGTATTATGCTGAGTGAAATAAGTCAGTCAGAGGACAGATATTATATGTTTTCACTCATATGTGGATCTTGAGAAACTTAACAGAAGACCATGGGGGAAGGGAAGAGGGGAAATATAGTTACAATTAGAGAGGGAGGGAGGCAAACACAAGAGACTCTTAAATACAGAGAACAAACTGAGGGTGGATGTGGGGGTGGGGGAGAGGGGAAAATGGGTGATGGGCATTGAGGAGGGCACTTGGGATGAGTAGTGGATGTTGTATGTAAGCCAATTTGACAACAAATTATATTTTAAAAAAGTTTCTCAAGTTCCACATATAAGTGAAAACATATGATATCTGTCTTTCTCTGACTGACTTATTTCACTTACCATAATACCCTCCAGTTCCATCCACATTGTTGCAAGTGGCAGGATTTCATTCTTTCTCATTTCCAAGTAGTATTCCATTGTGTGTGTGTGTGTGTGTGTATATATATATATATATATATATATATATATATATATATATATATCTCACATCTTCTTTATCCGTTCATCAGATGATGGACATTTGGGCTCTTTCCATAATTTGGCTATTGTTGAAAGCACTGCTATAAACATTGGGGTACATGTGCCCCTATGAATCAGCACTCCTATATCCTTTGGATAAATTCCTAGTAGTGCTATTGCTGGGTCGTTCTATTTTTAATTTTTTAAGGAACCTCCACACTTTTCCAGAGGGGCTGCACCAGTTTGCATTTCCACCAACAGTGCAAGAGGGTTCCCATTTCTCCACATCCTCGCCAGCATCTGTCGTTTCCTGAGTTCTTAATTTTAGCCACTCTGACCAGTGTGAGGTGGTATCTCAGTGTGGTTTTGATTTGTATTTCCCTGATGAGGAGTGATGATGAGCATCTTTTCATGTTAGCCATGTTCAGTTAGCCATTTGAGTTGTCTTCTTTGGAAAAGTATCTGTTTATGTCTTCTGCCCATTTCTTCACTGGATTGTTTGTTTTTCAGGTGTTGAGTGTGGTAAGTTCTTTATAGATTTTGGATACTAACCCTTTATCTGATATGTCGTTTGGAAATATCTTCTCACATTCTGTCGTTTACCTTTTAGTTCTGTTGATTGTTTCCTTTGCAGTGCAGAAGCTTTTTATCTTGATGAGGTCCCAATAGTTCATTTTTGCTTTTATTTCCCCTGCTTTCAGAGATGTGTCAAGCAAGAAATTGCTGCAGCTGAGGTCAAAGAGGTTGTTGGCTGTTTTCTCCCCAAGGTTTTGATGGTTTCCTTTCTCACATTTAGGTCTTTCACCCATTTTGAGTTTATTTTTGGGTGTTGTGTAAGAAAGTTGTCCAGTTTTATTCTTCTGCATGTTGCTATCCAGAGACTGTTTTTTTGTTTGTTTGTTTTTGTTTTTGCTGTTTTGTTTCTTTCCATAGAATACTTTCCTGCTTTGTCAAAGATTAGTTGGCCATACATGTCTGGGTCCAATTCTGTGTTCTCTATTCTATTCCGTTGGTCTCTGTGTCTGTTTTTTGCCAATACTATACTGTCTTGATCATTACAGCTTTGTAGTAGAGGCTAAAGTCTGGGATTGTGCTGCGTCCCACTTTGGTTTCCTTATTCAACATTTCTTTGGCTATTTAGGGTCTTTTGTGGTTCCATACAAATTTTAGGATTGTTTGTTCTAGCTTTGAGAAGAATGCCATTGCAATTTTGATTGAGATTGCATTGAATGTGTAGATTGCTTTGGGTAGTATTGACATTTTAACAATATCTCTTCTTCCAATCCATGAGCATGGAATGTTTTTCAATTTCTTTGTGTCTTCTCCAATTTCTTTCATAAGTTTTCTATAGTTTTCAGCATACAGTTCTTTTACATCTTTGGTTAGGTTTATTCCTTAGTATTTTATAGTTCCTGGTTCAATTGTAAATAGGATCGATTTCTTGATTTTTCTTTCTGTTGCTTCATTATTGGTATATAGAAATGCAACCCATTTCTGTATATTGATTTTATGTCCTGTGACTTTGCTGAATTCATGTGCCATTTCTAGCAGCTTTTTGGTGGTATTTTGGGTTTTCCATGTAGATTATCATGTCATCTATGAAAAGTGAAAGTTTGACTTCTTTACCAATTTGGATGCCTTTTATTTCATTTTGTTGTCTGATTGCTGAGGCTAGGACTTCCCCAAAGCCAGCAGAAGAGAATTAATAAAGATTAGGGCAGAAATAAACAATATAGAATCCAAAAAAAAACACAAAAAACAGTTGAACAGAGCAATGAATCTTAAAGCTGTTTTTTTCTGAAAAAATAAACAAAATTGAAAACCCCCTAGCCAGACTTCTCAAAAAGAAAAGAGAGAGAACCCAAATAGATAAAATCATAATTGAAAGAGGAGAGATCACAACCCACACAACAGAAATACAAACAATTATTAGAGAATACTGTGAAAAATTATATGACAACAAACTGGACAACCTGGAAGAAATGGACAAATTCCTAGACACCCACACACTACCAAAACTCAAACAGAAAGAAATAGAAAATTTGAACAGACCCATAACCAGCAAAGAAATTGAGTCAGTTATCAAAAATCTCCCAACAAATAAGAGTCCTGGTCCAGATGGCCTCCCAGGAGAATTCTACCAGACATTTAAAGCAGAGTTAATACCAATCTTTCCCAAGCTGTTCCAAAAAATAGAAACGGAAGGAAAGCTTCTGGACTCATTCTGTGAAGCCGGTATTACCTTGATTCCCAAACCAGTCAGAGACCCCACTAAAAAGCAGAATTAGAGGCCAATATCACTGATGAACATGGATGCAAAAATTCTCAACAAGATACTAGCAAGTTGAATTCAACAGTATATTAAAAGAATTATTCACTATGATCAAGTGGGACTCATTCCTGGGCTGCAGGGCTGGTTCAGTATTTGCAAATCAATCAATGTGATACATCACATTAATAGAAGAAGGGATAAGAACCATATGATCCTGTCAATAGATGCGCAAAAAGGATTCGACAAAATACAGCATCTTTTTTAATAAAAACCCTCAATAAATTTGGGATAGAAGGACATACCTTCACATCATAAAAGCCATATATGAAAAGCCTACAGTTAATATCACCCTCAATGGAGAAAAACTGAGAGCTTGCTGAGATCAGGAACACAATAGGGATGTCTACTCTCACCACTATTGATTAATTGATTTTTAAAATTTATTAATTTACTTTAATTTTTGAGAGAGACAGAGACAGTGTGAGCGGGGGAGGAGTGGAGAAAGAGAGAGAGAATCCTAAGCGGGCTCTGTGCTATCAGCACAGAGCCCGATTTGGATCTGGAACTCAGGAAGCCATGAGATCATGGCCTGAAGCAAAACAAGAGCCAGAGGTTTAACTGACTGAACCATCCAGGCACCACTTTATAGTCTGTGGTTTAAAAAGTGTGTATATGGCTGAAATAAGCCCTTAAATTAAAATTTTGATATGGATATTTTATAAAAAGTGATTGAAAAATAATGCATTGCACTATTCAAATGTATATTATGGCATTAAATCATATTACTTTGTAAATGTGTATTACAGAATTAAAAAGGCACTACTACTATATAATAATAAGTCTCAATATCTGGGTTCATCTCATTTCCACATTCCTTCATCTATAAAGGGAATAAATTTAGGTGATCTCAGCTCAGATTCCTCTAATGCCATGATTATGTGAAGTGCTGATTAGGCATTCAGTAAAACATACATGAATAGTTCTAATTTTGGCTGAATCTGTGACACCTCAAATGGTTCCTTTGTCTCTCAAAAATTGTAGTGACTTGCAAGCAGTCATCTCCGAACTCCAGAAATTGAAATCAAATCCTAAATAACCTTGGAACATATCTGTTTTCTTCTTACTGTATTATAAAAGATAAGGAACTTTCACGTTGTTAGAAGATTCCTAGAAAGTGGGGAGACTCAGGGAGGAATTTATGCAACCAACAAAGTAAGAGATCTGCCTCTTAGAAAGTCTCTTCCAACTGATGGGTGAATCAAAACCAGCTTTTTTTCCATCTTGATGAACCTAATTAGTTTTATCTGGAAATTTGGGTTCTTAAGTGAATGCAAAGTTTTAGAAGGTTAAAAGTATTGGTCGTTAAGCAAGACTTTCAGTCAGAGTCAGTAGCCCAACTGGATAATTTAGGTAAAAAATATGTAGTTTTTTAATGTATTCCTTTCACATGAAAAATCTTTCTTCATGGTGGACTAAAAATTATTTTTATTATTCAGGAAGAATAATAAGGGATGTTAATTTTGATTTCTTACCAATGGAGTTGGCTTTTTCACCCGTGGAAATGTGATACAGCCAGTGTGCTTACTAAAGATGTTGATTATTTTTAAATTTTGTAATTAAGATTTAACTTTTTTAGAGCAGTTTAAGGTTCACACTAAAATTGGGCAGAAAATGCTGAGAATTTCCATATACCTCTGCCCCAGACCTGCATAGCCAACTCCAATATCAAGTTCACTCACCAGAGTGATTCATTTGTTAGAATTGATGACCCTGCTTTGATATATCATAGTTGCCCATAGTCCATAGTTTACATTATGGTTCATCTTAGTGTGTACATTCTGTGGGTTGGCACAAATGTGTAATAACATGCTTCCATCATTATAGTTTCATAGTGAATATTTTCACTGCTCTGAAAATCTTCTGTGCTCTACCTATTTATCTCTCCTCCCACTCCTGGCAAACACTGACCTTTCACTGTCTCCATAGTTTTGCCTTTTCTAGAATGTCATATAGTTGGATTCATACAGTATACTGCCTTTTTAGATTGGCTTTTTTCACTTAGTAATGTACATCCAAGTTTCTTCCATGTCTTTCCATGGCTTGATAGCTCACTCATTTTTAGCACTGATAATATTCCATTGTCTGCATGTACCACAATTTATTCATCCAAACATTTACTGAAGGATATCCTGGTAGCTTCAAATTTTGGCAATTATGAATAAAGCTACCGTGAATATCTATGCGCTGGTTTTTGAGTGGAAATATGGTTTAGACTCCTTTGGGTAAATACCAAGTAGTGCAATAGCTGGATCATATGGTAAGAGTATGTTTAGTTTTGTAAGAGACTGCTAAACTGTCTCCCAACGTGGCTGTACCATTTTGCGTTCTCACCAGCAACAAATGAGCATTCCTGCTGCTTCACTGATGCTGAGTTTCTGTGATGATATCATAACTTTATGCAGTAAAGTTTCAAAGGGCACGTGTTCAACAAGTTTTACCCAGCCTTATCACAGACAGCTCTGGAAAAGTCCAGAGTGCAATTAAATTTGAAATTAATGCAAATGAATAAACTTAAGTTTATAATATATCTCCTAATACTGTTCATTTTTTTTATGGCCCTAGGTGATTCTTGGTCATTGCCCAGAATATATAAAGAAACAGATAGAAAGACTTTCTCAAGTTTTTCTTACAGGTTTACTTATTTTTCTTAGAGCTCATCATTTTTGACCATTTTGATAAGTTTGTAAAATGAAGAAATTGAGAGGTATATTATAAAATTCTTTAGGGAAATACCATTTGGTGTATAATAACTTTAATCAAATAAGGGATGCCACTTAAAAATGAGTATATAAAATTTTTCATGCCATAAAACTTTAAATAGCCCAAAGTATGCTACACAAGACATTATTTTTATGGAAAATAATTGGTGTTAAGGAAATTTTTTAAATGGTAATTTGTTTGGACAATGAATGTTCTTCAAAGCTAAACTGGGATTGTCACTGCAGGATTTCTCAGGGCTTTTAATACGCCAATGTGAGAATAATTTTCTGAACTTATTGAATCATAGACTCTTTTGTAGATTAGGATAGTGGTTTTCAAAACATCAAAACAAGCTAGTTTTATACCCGGACAGATAGTAATACAAGGAAAAAAGAAAGCAAACACACTGATTAATAACTTGTATTTTTTAGCACATTTTATAATTCACCTGGCTTCTCATTTCCTATAACTCTACTCATTTGATGTGGTGTTTGCCAAACAAGGGGACCCACTGTCCCAGTGTGCTTGGTACTGAGGAGTTTCCTGGGATTGCAGACTTTCTGCTTAAAATGGGGATACTATCACCAAACCAGGCTGGTTGAGCACCGTCATTGCTCCAGAAACACAGAGATCTGAATTCAAACTCCACCTGCCTTATTTGTGACCCTGGGAAAAATATAACATGTTAACTTGAAATCTTCATCTCTAAAACTGAAATAAAAATATTTGTTGCATCGACTTTTTAAAAAGGACTTGCTAGGAAACCACTCAGCTCAGGTTTGGCATGTAGAGAACTAGGTCGACATGAATTCTTTCTCCCTCATGAGCTTTTCCAATACTACTATGACATAAGAGAGACATTGCTTTGCTTATTTCATTGGTAAGAAACCTTGGACACTCTTACTTTTCTTAACTTGCCCAAGACAACTGAGTAGTAAATGATAAAATCAGGACTTAGGCTCTGTCTTCTGATGTTCCATTCAATGCTTTCTAAACTATATACAATCCAATTTCAAATGTCAAGGAAAATTTCAAAAATGGCCACTCATAGCAAGGTTTCTAACACTTTCATTATACCTAAAGCCTAGTACTTTTTCTTGGAATAATTGTTTTGTTTGTTTTAGCACAGTGCAGATAACATGTTTAGGAGGAGGTGCTATCATAATAATGACCCATAAAATGTTATATTATAGCCTATTTATCCTTTTTGTATGTTCATTGAATTCTAAATGTACATAGAACTTCTTTTTATTCCCTCTTTTTCGACTGTCAGAAAACCGTTTTCTGGTCCCAGTGATTATGGTAATGTATTATTGAATAATGTCTGATGACTATTGGGCATAACAAACATGTTTAAAATGTGTATTTCATCTTATATTTGAAAAATAAGTCTCAATAAATCTAATTTAAAATGGAATAAAAAGTGCATTTGGAAAATGGACCATAAAAACGTTTCCCAGATTTCTTCTTTAAAGTGTGGATATGATGCAATTGTGATATGAGCACTGCAAAACATAATGGCCCCCACTGAATTATAAATTTCCAACTCAGTTGAGGGATTTCACAGAACATAAACACCAGGGCAGAGATGATGCATTTGTTTTCAAGGAAGGAGATAGTTACATTGGCATCATGTTCCCTTCAAATTAATTTGCACCTAGTTTAGTGAATGGTAGAATAAAACTGAAATATCTAACAATCCAATCAAAAATATGAATATATTTGTTTAGAAAAATAAACGAGCCACATATGTGGCACATAAACAAAAAGGAACTCTGGAGACAGTGTCTGTTTATTTTCTCTCAGTCCAGAATTGTGTTTCTATGATTGTGACTTTTAATTAAGAATGATAATAGGCTGGAGACTTGATTAAATTTGAACATTTGAAAAAGGTTGAAAGGATTTTCTCTTCTTAGTATGCTCATGCTCTGAATCATAATTGTAACATGCTGCACGGACCTAAATGCTTTTAGTTCATTCAACCTAATATTATTTTTTAATGTAGTTCACCAACATCTATAGACCTCTAAAGCATTTAGCAGATGACTTTATAGATTTCTCATAGTAATGTGAGCAAGCTGACTCAAAGAAGATTTTGGCTTTTAACTATTATCGTAACTTTTTAGTAGACATTGCAATACTTCTTTTTTTACACATCTGATTTATTCAATTTAGCTCTGTTTCCTATTCAGTGCCCTAGACTTTATTTTAAGAATCACACTGTCAATGAACTAACTGATGTAGAAGAAGGCAAATTAATCATTTTTTTTTTCCTCTAGGAGAATAGAAACAAACATATATGTATGCCAGATAAATTTTGGTGTGTTATCTTATTTCTCCAAGTCTTTGCTTAAGTAGATATGATATAAAACAGTGCCTTTGATGTAATACAGGTTTTCTTTTTTTTTTTTAATTTTTTTTTAACATTTATTTATTTTTGAGACAGAGAGAGACAGAGCATGAATGCGGGAGGGTCAGAGAGAGAGGGAGACACAGAATCTGAAACAGGCTCCAGGCTCTGAGCTGTCAGCACAGAGCCCGACGCGGGGCTTGAACTCACGGACATGAGATCATGACCTGGGCTGAAGTCGGACGCTCAACCGACTGAGCCACCCAGGCGCCCCTATAATACAGGTTTTCTTAAAAGAGTCCATGAATATTCTAGAACACTTGGAAAAGAAATATAATGTTTCCTATTATTATAATTATTTTGTTTATTTTTCTTTCCCTTATTTGTTGAAGGTATATTACTGTTTTTTAATCACTCTCATTTATCAATGAAGAAGGGTTTTTAAAAAATTTAGTTGTAGTAATATTTTCACTAATTTTATAATTGACATTCATATTGTTATATAACCTTCATTAGTGTCACTTTTTAATGGCTGCATAATACTTTCTTAAGGCAGAAAGTATACTATTAAACTTCCTCTACTGTCAGAAATTTAGGTGGATTCTAAATCTAGTTGGACCTCTTACATACTATATTTTGCTAATTCCTCACATGTACAGTTTGAAGAAAAAGGTTGCAGATTTTTGGAAAAAATGGTGATGGGTTTTATTTAGATCTGTATAGCTGATCAGATATTTGTAAGAAACTCAAGTACAAGCATCCAGAAGATCATCTAAATATGTAAAGGACTCACAGATAGGCCTGCAATGACATTGTTTAACAGGTATCACACGAGAAGAAATAAGTAAGAAAACCTAGAGGTAAATATGAATATCTTATTATAGTTTATAGCACTCAGTCACAGAGCACATGGCCTCCAAACCATTTTCTCTTTTTCTTCTTCCTACCAACTTTCCCATTAAATTTGACTCATGTGTATGATCAAATGAAAACAATTCACCTAAACTAATTCACGCAAAGATTGAATGACTGATAACCTCACACTGCCATTTTCTCATTTAAAAAAATGGAGGCTCAAGAAATTTCTGGATGCATGAAGGCGATGATTCACATGACATCAACTATTTTTCATTTGCCTTATTGTAATATCTCTCATTTAAAAGGATAAACCAGACAGACATCTATCCACCATCAGACCAATTTATAACACTATAATCGGTAGATAGCAGTTATCTATTTATATAATCTTTTCACTGGACTGGAAGAGAATATGAGTCCTATAAAGAGTCCCAGGGTCCATGTCAAGATCTCTGAGCCCCTTGCCTGAATTCTTTCCTTCCTTCTAAATCTTTACAATAGATGTCACAGAGAATGTGTGCTCTTGGCAGTTTTATGGTTGAAAGATAAAAGTTTTCTGTCTTATGGCTTCTATTTTTTCAGTGACATGTAAGGCAAGATGCATAGCTGTGGATATTAGAGAAGAGAAGGTATAAAATAATAATTTTGAGAGTGGAGGAACTAATTTACTAAAGAAGTGAGGGGGATTACTTGAAAATACTAAGTACCCATTTGGGACTTGTGGTCAAGAATTTTTGTATCTCAAATTCAGTATGATACTGTGTTTTTTACCCAGATTCACTATACTTTTGTTACTTACAGATTGAAAAATACTTAATGGCAGAAATTTCCTCAGCATTCATTAAAGCTGTTGTGTTAAAATATGGTTTATCATTAACAATAGTAGCATGATACATTTGATAGATGGAGGTATATATACATGCATCAAGTAATACTGATTTAGCCACTGACAATGCTTAGCACAATTAATACCTTTTTTTTTTTTCATTTGGCCCCCAGATCCTGTAATAATACTACTGTCCTACTGGGATCTGAATACCATAAGTTTGAAACCAATCTTACCATAAACTGTTGAGGCATGAAGGGGACATAGAAATTATGAAATTTGGTGGTTCTATTTGATTACCATAATCACTGAGGGGATCTTAAAAACAAACATTGCAAAGACTATTGCAGATCTATGGGAGCATCACTGAGGTAGAATTAGACACTTAAACTAATCAATATTCTTTCCCTATTGTCAAACGTACCTTTCGTCAGTGGTAGGATATTTATTTGTTAATTTGATCATTTCCTATATCCCCAAATCAGGCCATAGAGTGATGCTCTAAAAAGAAATTCGTTAGGAAAGAAAAGACACAATTTTGAAAGTTGTCACCTGAAATAACTGAGACGTTAACATAACGGGAGTTACTTACGGTCAAGAACACACTCTATAGTCCCAATATTCCGTATTACCTCCATTAGATTCTTAGACTTCTAGATGCAGGAATGGTTTCTAAGTTCTTGGACTGTGAACTGGTATTGTATGGTGGCCGGCTGCAGTCTAGATGGCCAGTGTGCAATGAACCTTGGAATTTTTTTCCCATTCTTATGAAGTGTGTGTGATGCTTTTCAGTATACTTCCGCTCTGACCTACGACGCTGTTCAAGTGATGACTGAAGCTTTCCGCAACCTACGGAAGCAGAGAATTGAAATCTCCCGCAGGGGAAACGCGGGAGACTGTCTGGCAAACCCAGCAGTCCCCTGGGGACAAGGCGTAGAAATAGAAAGGGCCCTCAAACAGGTTAGTCACTCAAAATGATTATGAATGTGAGTTAACAACGAACACTGTAGTTTTCTACTACATTAGTCTCCTTGTTATGTGTAATATAAAGTGAATAGTATTTCCTGACTGCACAAAGGTAGGTTGAAGAGTGAAAAACAACCTTATAAATGTAGTTTTCTCGACTGGAGCCGAGAGTAATCTGTACCCTGTTTGTATCTTTGCTTGAAGTAAATTGATAACTGTGATGCTTTCCCATTTCCTCATTAGGTTCAGGTTGAAGGTCTCTCAGGAAATATAAAGTTTGACCAGAATGGAAAAAGAATAAACTATACAATTAACATCATGGAACTCAAAACTAATGGGCCCCGGAAGGTAAATCATTAGGGATCTAAAGGCAGTTTTCTCTCTGTGAGGAGGTGAGTTAATTACCCATCACCTCTTCTTCCGAAGAGTCCTGGAAAAGTGTATTCACGTAGGTAGAGTTTAACTACTTCCAGAAACAGATGTATTTTAAAATGTTTTGTTTCCTAAATATAATCAATTCCTTTCTGGTAAGTAACACTGAAATGTAATCTTTAAACAACTGTGAATAGAACTCTTTATATGTATTTTTTTCTATCAAGGTATAAGAAGTTTAATGAGAAGAGAAAGAGCGATCGCTGACAGTTTATGGTTCAGAAGACAAAACATAGCTGGTGCAAATATGCGCTAACGTTTTAGCTCAACACCTTCCTTTTAACTGTTATGGATACAGTGTCATTGCTTGGATTTTATTTCTATTTCTATACGATCACTCCCAAACAGATTACCCTGGGAAAATATGAGAAGCGAACATGAAGAAACAAGCTGTTTTTTAAGAATTGTTTTTGTTTCATTGTTTATATAAGCCCTATTTCTATCAGAGTCACATATATCAAAGACACATGTCTGTTTAGAAGAAGCCTAGTTAATGTAGATGTAATTTTGGATGCAGACATGAGTTTGAAATTATTAAATTCTTGGCTAATAGAAAGATCACTTATCCATGTGCCTTTCTGTAACCTTTTTCAGATTGGATACTGGAGTGAAGTAGACAAAATGGTTGTTACCCTTACTGAGCTCCCCTCTGGAAACGATACCTCTGGGCTCGAGAATAAGACTGTTGTTGTCACTACAATTTTGGTAATTAGCTACAGATGCCTATGCTTTACTTTAGTTTTTCTTATGGAAAACATCTGCCAACTAGAATTGCTGTTTGCATTTGAGGATAACTAATGCAGTGCTGCTTTGGCACCATTTTAATCACGTATAGCATATTTACTCTGTCAAAAGGACTACACAGGCATTAAGTAAAGCATTCAAAATATTTCCTATCTTCTTCAATACTGAAATTTAGCTTGACGGGTAATTCATACAGTGGTGCATCACTAAGTGTGAACGACTCGGGAAAGTCTTGAAGAGCGTTCCTTGTATTTCCTCAAGTGCTTTACCTTTCACTTCCTATGCAGTTGTGGGTACATTCTCTTTTTACATTTGTTACATGGTCTAGTAGCAGTGTCAATATCTTTTTCTTTATAATATAAGATGAAATTCTTAAAGATAATCTCCCTTTTTTTAAACCCCCAAACTCAACACATTCGTTAGCACATAGCCAGTGCTGAATGAATGAGACAAAACTGAACTGGATCTTGAACATCTAGGCTTTGGATAGATGGAAGGAACATGTAGATCCTCGTGACAATCTGTTGGTGAAATGAAATGGAGGAAATGGGGTTCACTAATAGTACATGGTTTTATGACAAAACAGTTGTATTTTGTTTTATTAAGCAGTGATATAGTAAACTTGTGGGATTCATTATTCTGACAATATTGAGAAGAAAAACATAGATAGGTTAATAAAATAAGAGATCTGGATAAAAACATTGGCATTTGGAAATATATTAATAAGGGTAAGGAAGCTAGACATTTGAGGGATTTTGCCTTAATCATGCCATTGAGAGGAACTGTATCACTGAGCCCCCAAATATGCTTGGTGCCACTTTCCAGGGGAGGATATTGGGCTATTTTGAATCATTTTCATACCTCCTTTTTCTTATGTTTACAGGAGGAAGCTGCTCTCTATCCTTGTAATATTATTCTAGGATAGAATATCTCATAGATGAAGTGAGACATGAAATGTCAGAGGGTGGCATCAGCACATGACCATGCCAGCGATTGTTTTAGTCTGTGCATCACTGACCATGAGCCTCATTTCCCCATGAACCTCACCCTTGAAGAAACAGTACACAGAGTTTTGGGTGAATGCTGTTTCTTGAGGACAGCATAACCTTAACATAAGAGCATGGTGGATCCAGAGTTGAATAAAACAGATGTTGAGCAGCATAATTCCCCTCTAAGCTCTAGGAGTTAACAAGCATGACAAGGGGACAAGCCAACAGTTTGTGCTTTTGAGTTTCTTATTTACTTTTGTATGGCTAGGTACAAACCATATTAATAAACTATAATGGTAGACGTTTGATAACCTTTTTCCAAAAGTATCACGCTTAAATATTTTTCGCTAATATTGTCCGCCATTTATATTCTACAGTTTCTCTGGCTAACAGGTAATAATTAAACCACAAGACTTGATTCAGTGAGAGTAGTTACACAGCTATTTTTATCAATGAAATCACTGTCTTTCCATATAGGAATCTCCATATGTTATGATGAAGAAAAATCATGAAATGCTTGAAGGCAATGAGCGTTATGAGGGCTACTGTGTTGACTTGGCTGCAGAAATCGCCAAACATTGTGGGTTCAAGTACAAGTTGACAATTGTTGGGGATGGCAAGTATGGGGCCAGGGATGCTGACACGAAAATTTGGAATGGGATGGTTGGAGAACTTGTATATGGGGTAAGTATAGCTCTTCTCCCAAATAAAGTCATTCAAGTGAACTTTTGTTGACAGAATGCCTCCCTTCCCTGCAAAGTGCCTATATCTGAGGTTGTTGGTTTCCCACATTACTTAAGAATATTATTCTATTTCCTTGTGAACATCTGAAGATTAAGGATGAAGTCAGAAGCACACACGCACACTAAATGAGACAGGCCTTCTATCTGTCTTGAGGCCTATGGACCATATGCATTGTTCAGAGGCAGCAAAGGCATAGACGCAGTGTAGGGATGTAATTATAAAAATCAAGTCAGATGGGTGTACTGTGTATTTATAAAAAGGAGGGATATTTGGAGAACAGATTGGTTTTTTGTTTGTTTGCTTATTCTTTACTGGGACATTACCAGGGAAATAATTATTGACATTTCCCTTATTTCCTTTCCTTCCCTTTTGATCCAATACTGTAAGCATGATTCCTTTTTGACCATGACTCCAGGTACTATTACTTTCATTTGTTTCCCTTACAGAAAGCTGACATTGCAATTGCTCCATTAACTATTACCCTTGTGAGAGAAGAGGTGATTGACTTCTCAAAGCCCTTTATGAGCCTCGGGATATCTATCATGATCAAGAAGCCTCAGAAGTCCAAACCAGGAGTGTTTTCATTTCTTGATCCTTTAGCCTATGAGATCTGGATGTGCATTGTTTTTGCCTACATTGGGGTCAGTGTAGTTTTATTCCTGGTCAGCAGATTTAGCCCCTACGAGTGGCACACTGAGGAGTTTGAAGATGGAAGAGAAACACAAAGTAGTGAATCAACTAATGAATTTGGGATTTTTAATAGTCTCTGGTTTTCCTTGGGTGCCTTTATGCAGCAAGGATGCGATATTTCGCCAAGGTTGGTCACTCACCTGCTTCAACTTTGTGCATTTTAGGTCTCAAGTGGATATTCATGGTGTTTATGAATTCACTTAAAGAAGTAAACAGCTGCCGACTACCTGTCCAAGCAGTTTGAGACTCTTAAGGACAGGCTTTTACCATCGGCATAAGCCTGTGAAATATTTGAGCAATGTTCTTTGAATGTTGAGCATATATTTCCTGGTGAAATTATACACACCATGGAGAGGCTATAAAATGCATAAGGTTCCTATCATTCCATGCCTTCTTGGAGGGGTACCGTGTTTTTGCTGCATATTCTCATTTTACAGTCATCTGTGTGTTGATCCACAGACCTGTATATGGGAAAATGGGCAACATTACTTATTAACTACAAAAACAAAAACTTGTTTACAAAACTTCATTGGCACACATCCCATCTTTTTTATTTTCCCATTATTAGCTCATGCAAATGGTATCATAAAGGTATTATAAAATTTGTTTTTGTTTTTTTTTAAAGGTTAGGTCATTGGATTAAAGGGAATATACAATAACCTATTTTCCAAGTACATAGAAATACATGGCTGGGTAATAATGATGATTGATTCATTACAAAGGCTTGTGCCATAATGAATAGTAATTCACACACATAATGGAATAAATTTATGCACCTTTAGTCTCATTATGATATATTAATTCCTGCATTAGAATCCCTAAATATAACAAATATGTCACAAAATACATTTTGCCTTTGTTCATGTGACATACATGAATAAGAATGATAGCCATATCTGGTGCTTAAGAAGAATAAATTATACTTTTTCTAATGTGATTCTTTTCACATTTAAAGCCAAATTTATTTATCTTCTGGCACATTTTAATCCAGGTTTGATTACCCTCCTTTGATTCTATGGGATATTTTAATGACTAGTAAAAGGGGTGACTTTTCTAATGCTATTTCATTATATTGTTAGTTTTTGAGCACTTTGGAGATAAGTGATTAATTTCAGAAAACTATGTGAGACACTCAAAAATATGTACCTTCTTGCAGTCTTTTTTTGTATATTCCACCCAGTGAGATCAATTAAATATATCTTGTATGTAGAAATTATTAGTGGTTTACTTCTCTGTTAGTAGGACACATTGTTAAGAATTATTTGGACTTTAACAAATCTTAATTCCATAAAATTCCCTGTGACATTATGGAACTGCTCTAAAATAGAAATATGCCAGTGGTATTTGCATGGCATATATGTGTAATAACTTTAATATATAATGATATAGAATAATATAGAAATATAGAATAATTGTATATAAAATAATATATAATTATGGTGACCTCTGACAAAATATATAAGATTCATAGTTTTATATTTAGTTTATCTGATTTAAGTTAAAGACATAAAGAGAATTTTTTAATAATGAGGGAGAAAATCCTAACCCAATGGAGATTTCTGAGAATACTCTGGTCCATAAATAATAATAAAATTATTCATCTTTGGTAAGAAAGCTACTGAAGTATAAAACTACTTTATTCCTGAGATATAAGACAATTTTCCTAGGGTAACATAAACTATGCTCTGCCTTTTGAATAAGTAAGGAGAAGCATATGAGGTCCATTATAAAGTAAAACATATTGATCCAGATTCCCATATGTCGATCCTTAGGTTTGCGATCCTCACGCATCATGGCTCTGAAGTTATTTGTTTTGGTGTCCAGTGCTTATCAAGGCCCAGAAAACATATATTTAGGGACTGAAGCACAGGCACCTTTCATAATCTGTTTTACCCCAGTGTCCACCATCACATACAGATAACGTCTAAATTTCAATGAGCCTATTTCCTAAAATATGGCCTTTTTTTCTGTGCTCTTGATTTCATTCATGAGTCATGACTTACTACAATTTCACATGCAATAATTTTTATGTCCTGCTAAGATTTTATATAGAATATTTTTTCTTGCTATCAACTGATTTATTTTTTTGCCGCAGACTATATGTGAACAAAAATTTGCTTTATTAAAAAATTTTAAGTGTACATATCTTTCATTCCGTGTTATATGTGCATTTAAAAATTGAACATACTGGACGATATTGGAAAATTTAATGATTTTTTTAAACAAACCAAACTACTTTTTTTGCAATGTAATGGTGGTGACCCCAGTGTAGAAAAGAAGAATAGAAAACCCTTGTATCTAATGATGATGATGATGATGATGCATGAAATGCACAGATCACTTTGAAATGCTCTTTAAATATCTTCAAAGATATTTATCACCTCTTTTCAAGTAAAATATTATGTGGAACTATATTATTAATATTAATAGAACATTTAAATTTTAATCTGGAACGATTTATTGTACTGAATTGGTCATTTGCCTGAAATTAAGTTTAGAATATATTAACTATAGTTTTCCGAAGACTAGAACCACAGAAATTGGAAGAGTAGAAGGCTGTAGGTTGACTTTTATTCTCCTGCTTGCCTCTGTTTTTATCCTCAGTATCTCAAAGGGATTAAAATGAATAAAAATACCATTCTTAAAATAATTATTTAATAGAGATTTAAAGGAAATGATAGAATACGTATGTCTATTTGCTTCTTTAGGGCAGATGCAGAGAGGTGAAGGTTGCTTTTAGTTTTGTTTTGTTTTGTTTTACAAAACCTTTTTTTTTTACAGAAACCATTTTTGTCTGTCACCCTAAAACATAAATTGTATTTGCCTCCTCCACAAACAATTTCTTGGGAATTCTTTCAGAACATTAATTGATCCTTTGAAAACATTTACAAGTAAATAATAAGCTGCTCAAGAATTTTCTGCTTTGAATGTTGTATAAGTTCAATACATTTTTTGAGATATCTTATAAAACTTTAAATAAATTGGCATATTTCAGCTATTAAATCTGACATAAGCACTGGAACTGAAAGCAACTTATGTCTTTAACTTGTGTTTATTTCACAAGTGGAAAAGAATTACTTATAAAAATGATTCTCAAATATATTACCAATTACTATGCAGCGTATAGTGTCAAAGCAATTACCGTGAAGTCAATTTTGTTTTAAGGGATCTCAACTGCCCTCTTAAATATGGGGTACATGTCATATAATTATACCTTTCCTTTTTATGGAATAAATAGTGAACGTTTTGAGAGTGGCTGTGTCTACACAAGAGGTTACTTAAATTTAAAATGTGTTTAATATCCTTTTCAGAATATAAGAGAAGTTAACTTTTTCCATCCTGTCATATTTATTTAATTCTTTGCATCTCTAGAGACTGTGTGTGATAAAGGCTCTTATTTATATTGTTTGTTTTTCATTGCTTGCTCACTGTTCTCCTTTAGCAACAGATGGTCTTGTCTTTAAAAAAAATTTACTTTTAAATTAGCTTCCTCACTCTTTCTTGACTGCTAGAGTAGTTTATTCTACAAATATTACCCAATGATTTGATATAGTATCTGTGTTTCACCAAAAGGTTTATTTCTTACTGTTAAATATCAGGAGGTCTGTTTTAGGCCATAAATTACCAAATGTTCATAATTTAACTTTTTAGAAATGTTACATCTTTGCTGTAACAAGTTTAATTGTTAGACATGAAGTTATTAACAAAAAAGGTATCATTTTGGATTGTTAATATTACATAAATCCCTTTATATGTAGAATCCCATAAAATCTTTCAAAATAATATGATAAATATCTATTTCTATATCTATCCTTATCTATTGAGGGTTTAAAGTTAATTATTAGGAATCTATTAAGCTTTTAAAAAGTATTTTAAATAGGAATTTATGGCTAAAAATATTTTTATTTTATTATATTGCAAATTAGAAATTTGTATCTTGGCAAACTTTTAAATGTTCTAATTTCATTTTCCTTGAGTTTTCTTTTTTTCTTAAGCAGGAGGCACAAAGGAACAGGGTCGTAGCAGTCCATGCCATGAAGCATCAGATTTTTATTCATTAAGAATTATATTTTGTGTCATACCTTTGTTTGTAATATCATTTTTTTCCATTTTCTATCCTGCACTGTATCTAAAACCTATGTTTTGCACACACAACCCTCAATGAAATTTTAGCCCTTTTTGAGGGTTTGGGAACTTCATTGGCCGAATTACCAGGAGGGTTTCATCAGTTTAAAACTACATCTGTGGTGCACCTTCTTTTATTTTTAATATTTGATTTTGTTTTTCAACATTATTGCGAATTTTGTGAGTGATCTTAAATTCTCTTGTTCGTGTTTGCTTATGTCATGAATGGATAGTAGTATGAGAATTGGATGGATTATTTGCACATGTCTTGAAATTGCTTCGTTATGAGATTTCATACCATAAACAATTTGGGCATCATAACTATGAAAGAATCTGAAGAATCTAAAGTTTTGGCCTCTGGGTATCTCATTAAATTCAGCTTATCTGTACTCCTTCCCCAGAATGCTTAATAGTTTCCAGTTTTATTAACTAGCAGATATATTGAAAAGTATAAAGTTAAATATTCCCATATAAGTCAATATTTGCATAATACTGCTAACTTGTTTTTTTTTAATTAGGTCATTCATTTCACTTTACAAATCCATTTCATACTTGTTATTAGATCCCTCTCTGGGCGCATTGTTGGAGGTGTGTGGTGGTTCTTTACCCTGATCATAATCTCCTCCTACACGGCTAACTTAGCTGCCTTCCTGACTGTAGAGAGGATGGTGTCTCCCATCGAAAGTGCTGAGGATCTTTCTAAGCAAACAGAAATTGCTTATGGAACATTAGACTCTGGATCCACCAAAGAGTTTTTCAGGGTAAGAGATTCTGTTTGTGATCTTCTGATTTTGCTCTTAAAATGTAACCATTTTAAACTTTGTCCCCCTCCCCCCGCACTCCCGTGCTCTACACAAAGGTGCTATGCGATAGTAACCTCCCTCTCTGTCTTAACTCTACTTCTGTTCTTGACCTTGTCCCCACACCTTTCCCTATCCCTGTCCTCAGCTCCATTTTTATTTTCTGATGCCTAACTCCTTAGGAGAAAAACACAGCATTGCAATAGAATTATTTCATAATTATTCGTTTTTAATTGAATTTTATGAAGATTGATTGTCCTTTTGGAATGAATTGAAGCAAAGTATAATTAAGTTTAGGTTGTTACTATTTTTGAAACAAAAATGTGTTGTCTTTGGTTTTATTTTAAATGAACATGACTGTCATATATTTTAAATAGTTTACAGTTGAAAACTCACTTTCAAATCAGTTATGTTAATTTCTTGTCAGAAAACAGATTGTGTTAATGTGTGAAAATTCCGAATTTTTGTCAAAGTCTCCAAGAAAAGGCTAACAAAGGTCTTTAGCTTTTTAAAAAGAAAATGGGTAGCATGATTATAATGTGTCTATTAGTCTATTAAGTGTATTTTACTTTTCAAAAACATTGTGGCCTTTTGGTATTTGTTTATAGAACAAGCCCTATAACCTGATGTTGGTATAATTTCATTATACTATTTTCTCTATATAAGAACTTACTATGTTAAAATATTTAAATACAGCTGATAAACTTAAGAGTTCAGCCAATATATATAACATAAGATGATCTCTGATAATCCAACAGTATCTTTGAATGCATCTGAATTTTCTTGAGTGAAATCTAGGCAAATTTACTTCATAATTAGGATTAGGACTTCATTTTCCGGTTGAAGGTAGTAGAGGATATAATTTGAAGACTGGTTCGTCTACATTGTCTCTGGTCTTTGTCCAAATAACTTCAGTTGAACTGAAATATGATAGGAGAACAAGTGGTGGGGGCAGACCACAGTTGATAACAGATAATAATCTGGGTATGTGTAGGGAAGGCAGGACCTTGATGTTTTCTGTAAGCACTGCAACTTAAGCACACAAATGTGGTCAATCTCTCAGCAGCTACTTTGACTTTAAGGCAGTTCTGTGCATGAATGTTATAATACAGATTTGCTACTGATGACAATTTGCTTTCATTTATGAACATACATGAATATGTACATAAATATTATTTTTTAAAAGTTTATTTATTTTGAGAGAGAGAGAGAAAAATCAGGGAAGGGGCAGAGAGAGCAGGAAAGAGAATTCTAAGCAGGCTATATGCTGTCAGTGTGGATCCCAACACTGGGCTTGATCTCAAGAACCTTGAGATCATGACCTGAGCTGTAATCAAGAGTTGGACGCTTAACCAACTGAGCCACCCAGGTGCCCTGTATACAAATAAATATTCTTAATGTACCACAGTGCTCTAGCTTGATCATAACAATGTATCTATTAAAATAAATTAGAATATTGCATGGTTCTTAATTAGAAGCATATTTTGAAGCATTTTTTATTATTTGTATCCCAATAAGACTTGCATTTATTTTATTTGTATAGTTCATTAGTATTCCTCCATCTTGAAGTAAGTGAAATATGTGAATGAGGCAAAGTACCTGCTCTATCATGGTTTACTTAGTGCTACTAATATTGATTAAAACAATCTCATTTCCACATAGTCTCTTACAGTACTGTCATTAGCTCGTTTGCACAACAGAAGTACCAAGTACTCTCAACTACTTTACATTCACATCTCCAGAGCTTTGCAGTATACCTTAACTCAGTCAGTCATAGAATGTGTATGTGTAATAATCAAGATGCCAAGATTCTGTGGTCAGTATACTCAAATTCCTAGTAGACAAGATAAGAAAGCTAGACGACTCTGGAGAAGAATGCTGTTACTCTTGTGTTGCAATGCACACAAAACCATGAGCATGGAGACCATGGTTCCAATGTGCAGTATATTCATGGATGTGTATACATACACACTTGCCAACATTATTTGTGCTGTGCCATTTGCCAATGTAAGATAGTGAGCTTACCTTTCCTACAGTAATAGAGAAGTGATACTGAGTATTTAGGCAAACTAATAACTTTTATTAGCATAGCTTTCCAAAGCATTTTCTTATACATTATCTCTGTTAAAGCATAATTAACATACAGTGTTATATTAGTCTCAGGTGTATGGTAAAATGGTTCAACAATTCTATGCATTACTCAGTGCTCATAACGATAAATGCACTGTTAATTCCCTTTATCTATTTTGCCCCACAGCCACCATTTTGTTCTCTGTATTTAAGAGTCTGTTCTCTTTTTTTCCTTGTTTGTTGGGTTTGTTTCTTAAATTCCACATATGAGTGAAATCTTACGGCCTTTGTCTTTCTATGTTTATTTATTCCACTTATATTATTCTCTCTCAATCCATCCACGTTATTGCAAATGGCATGATCTCATTCTTATGAGAGATCCATAATAGTCCATCATGTGTATATTCCACATCTTCTTTATCCCATTATCTTTTTGAATCTCACAGTATTTCTGCCTAATATTCGGAGTCATGATTTTTGTTGGCATACTTTGCACTATTAAAGTAAATTTTGCAGATATGACCAAATTCAGGCAGCTAATAATTGTGCTGAGGGGGGTCTTTCCATAAACCATTTTCGCATGCAAAGAAAGGTCTCTGGATTTTTTTTTTTTGCTGCACCCTTGCTCGGTTTGGGTTACATCCATGTCTGCTTGTGTGATATTAGAGAATTATAATGGTAGAAATTTGGGCAGGGCTTCACCTTCCTCTCAACAGAACTTCAAAAGGAAACTGACGGTGAATCAACTGTGGTTAGGTGTCAGTGCATATAGCATCATAGTCAGCTTCTCCTTATCTAGAAGAAGAAGAGCATGGGCTCAAAAATACATAAGGACCACACTATTTATTCTATTAGTATTTATTCCCAGTAAAGGGAAGCTAACAAAACAGCACACTTCAGCAAAGTGAATAGGAGCTTGGCATGTTAATTCTTCCATTGTAATTTGTTTGTAATTTGGTGGCAATTGGAGAAATTATGTATACAAAAGGTTTGTTTCTGGAAGTTGGATTAAAGAAAAAGGTGCTGCTAAATCAAGAGTAATTTTGATAATCAAAATTATTAATAAAAATTAATCAAAAGTATTAATGTTTGATAATTGGGTGCCATGTTGAAAATAGTGAGGACAATCTTGGTTTTGCTTTGAATCCCCCCAAAAAAGTTTTCTAGGAGAACTGTGGCATTCCAGCTGTATCTCTCATGCCTCATACCTTTCACATAAGGTTTATTGCAATAGCATGTGGAGCCTGAATAAAAGATTCTCTTTTGAAAAAAATAATTTCTCTTTAGATTGTTATCTAATATGTATTGAATACGGTGAAGCTAACTTATAGACATTCTAAAAGTAAATATAATTGATTTCCACTAACATTCTTTCCCTTAAATCCCAGGGTATAATTTCTCTTAGCTGTAGTCTGGTTGAACTTCTAAGCTTCTACACTTGATCTTAGCCAAAAGGCCGAGAAGCGATGAACTTCTAAGCTTCTGATGGAAAAATGTTACAAAGGAAATTCTCCTTGCTTCTATTCCTAAAATTAATAGTCACCGCACATCTTGGGTCATTCTCTCTCAATTGTGCTTCAGCTCTAGGCATGCCTGGGATTCCTGTAAGGTGGATTCAGGACAGGATGACAGCTGGCAGATTGATTAACATGATGCCCAGTCTGCCAGGAAAAGTGATATGGATGGACTAGGCTGAAGTTAGACTGAAGACATGTATTGTACTCTATGTTCTCTAGACATCTGTTGTGCTTGCTTTCAGATCTCAGACAGCTAATTACATGTGGAAGAAAAAGCATTTGCCATTTTTACCATTTGCTAATATTTAAAGTTCTAACAGTTATCTTATGTTTCCTAACATGGCTTAATTTGGCTTTATTGATAGCTTTTTCATTATTACACTGTCTATGATTAGGGATTTTATTATTATATTATGAAAAGTTTTCTACTGCCATAGGGTTCATGAAGCTAGTTTTCTGTGTTTACCACAGCAACAGCTTTGGATTTAGTCATTGGAGAAATTGATTCGAGAAGTCAGGTCATTGTCTAAATTTTGAAGATATATAACTAGCAAAAGAATGAAAAATAACTTGTCTTTTGTCTGAATGTTAACAAATATTTCCTAAAAGTGTATTTTTGTTGGAATGAAAGCATGCTATTTAAAATTATAAGATGAATCTTTTATCCCCTTTGTAGGGATCTATCTGTTTTGTCCTAAGGTGATATCAGTTACTCAATTTAAGTCAAAAGTATTTTCAGATTTCAGGTAAATAATTTAATAAATACTGTATTGTAATTATATTCCTTTGTAAAGTCAGTGAGTGTGCATTAGCTTTAGAATTCCAATTTCAGCTATACATTTTCTAACTTAAAATCAGTGGTAAACAGTAAAACAAGTATGAATGAAATATTTACTTTCTTCTGCTAGAGAAAGACAGTAAATGGAGGACAGTCTTGTAACCATTAGGGAAAAATGTGTAATAAGATGGCCAACAGGACCGATAAGGGAATTCCAGTCCTAGTCAGAAGACTACCCTTCCGGGATTTCTTTCCTACCCTGCTTGCCACAGGCACCAAATTACTACTAATGAGGGGTGCGGAAGTAACAGACTATAAATTGTCCCATCTGTTGATGCTCTGGGCTCAGATCTCTGGAGAATGATCTCCTCTGGGCCCACCGGTATAAAATAAACCTCCTTCCTTCCAAGATCTCCAAGTGCCACTTGCTGCTTCTGCCGGGTGATCCAGACCAGTTTCTGTAACATAGCCACCAAGAGGTATAAGGGAGAAGACCCTGCATCTTCATTGTCCAGGGTTCTCTGCTATAAAACTCGTGTACGTCCTTGTACAGAGTGAATGATAAATTCTGACTCATTTTGGAGCGCCGATCATCTCTAATTATAGTGCTGCTGTAGCATACCTCTAATAAAGAAAGAATTAGGCCTTCAATTATAAACCACTATTTTTAGACGTTCACATTTTGATCATGTCTTTCAATAAAAGAGGACAGGTCTTGAATTAGAGGAGTCTGAGTAGAAAATTATTTTATAGGACCTATATGCATTATGTTCTTATAGAAAGGTAAGCTTTGAGGATAGGAAATGCTTTTTATAAATAAACCTGTCATTAGCCAGTCAGTCTATGAAACACAATTATTACTTGTAGATTAGAAGTACTTCCTCATGCCTGTTCTAAATCCCCTACACTGCAATCTGTTTATTTCCTCTGTTTTTCTCCTCTGGAAACATGAGGAACAGACTGTATTGTCTGAATAAGCGATCTACTTTAATTTTGCTGACTTTGGAAAAAAAGATTCTAGAATGTTGTCAAAATAAAAGTATTCTCCTTCTCACTTAATGAAGTTAATTATTCCATTCTCAGAAGATAAATTTAGTCTGATAATCCATGAAACTATACTGTTGTTACCCAGTATTGTAGACTTTTTATAGAGCTTACAAATAGTATAAATGGTAAATAAATAATATTAATGCTGATGTTTCTTACCTGAGTGAAAGGACTAGTTTGAAATTTTCCTTTCATTTATGTGTACATAAATATTCAAATATATAAAATATGTATAATTTGTTACTATATGGCATGATCATATATATATAATTTACTATAAATAATCACAATTACCAGAGAATTACAGTAATTTAAATTGTTTTTTTAAAGGCTGAAACCTTTTTTCAACTCCTTCTGTGGCATAAATACACCTATTTACATTCATATATAAAAACATTGATTGGAATATGTTTACAAATAAAAACATTTGAGCCATTATAACAGATTTCCTGTAGAAACACATAAAGTGCTAGTTCACTAAAGTTGAGTTTTGTTCCATTTACTGCTTTTAGTTAGCGATAAAGCAGCATAATTTCTTTATTGATATTTAATAGAACAGATTTCACTAAAATGTGGTGGTTCTTTATACTTATTATATCTGACTAATGACTTGTCTACCATAGTTTCTAATACATCACCTCTTTCTATGTAGATAGAAACACGTATATATACTTCCAGTTTTTTTATATAAGAATATATGTATACTTCTAGCTTTCTATGTATTAATGCATATACATATGCATATCTTTCAGTGTTTTGGAAACGAAATGGGTATAGCCATATATGTATGTGTTTGTGTATGTGTGTATATATAAATATACACACACAGACATATATGTAGCTACTGATTTCAAACTAGACCTTTTATAGACCTTTCATTCATGCTTAAATATTTAAATATTTTCTAAAATACCAAATACGAAGTAAAAGTTGGATGTGAATAAATTAGCAATAAGCACTATATGAATATGTTGTAGGTCACTCATGGCATGGTTAGTGATGAGGGCTTTGCGGGGTGTTAGTGAGGTTTGTTGGGTCCAGAGATGATGGCCAAGAAAGAATTCTTGAAGGTGTCTTTAGTGCAAAAAGATGATTTTATTGAAGCACAGGGTCAGGACTTGGCAGGAAGAGCTGCCCCAGGACCGTGAGGACAGACTGATTATATACTATGGGGTTGGGGAAGGTAAAATCCAGGGGAAGTTTCCAGTGAGATTTTCATATGCTAAAGAAGACTCAAGGAGACTGGAGGCCTAGCTGTTGTCAAGTTAAGGTTGTTTTTCCCTCTAGGAAACCATTAGCATTAAGACAGTAGGGAGTTCTGGAGAAATGTTTTACTCTGCCAGGCTCAAGTATTTGTCAATGGGCTGCAGGTTGTAAGGAAATTTAATTCTATCTGCCATTTCCTTCTGCCTTTGTTTCCCACATCACTATGGAGGGGCGATGGAGACTTAAGTCCTACAGGACTAGAATCTCTATCAGTTAACCATTTGTTTGTGCCCTTTCCTTTGTTTTCAGACAGTCAGGAGTGCCTGAGGAATATCACACATATACCACCTGCAGGGGTGAGGGGGAGGGGTTGCAGCTTGTCAGCTTGTCTTATGCTCCCTCATCAGTTAGTGATATTATTACAAATTTTTCTTTCCTTATTTCTTGGGGGAGCCTGATTATTGCTTAGCAATCTGCATAGCTGATAGCTCTGTATGTTTAAAGCTTCTCCAGATGATCCAGAACCAGTTGAAATCCTTTCCTCCCTGGTTGTCAGTTTTTCTTTCTCTGATACTTAAATTTTTCTCACCATTACACAAAACCTCTGAGGACAGTCTTAAATCCTCAAAGACTTTAAGAATGCATTTAGTCTAATCTGCTGGGAAAGCCTGTGTTCTTTCGTTTCAGCTAGCTGTAGCTAGTTTAACAGTGTAAGAAAGGGCAAAATGTTGGAAGACTTTCCAAGTATTTCCTTTAAAAATTAGTATCCGATTTAAAGGCAGTGTAGTCAGTACTTACTAAATTTGTAGGGGTATAAATAAATGTATGAGAAACCGTATTGAATCATGTTTTCTGTGATCAAAGTGAAATGGAAGGGGGAAAAAAAGAATGTGTCTACTTGCTGAATTATTATTGTGTAAAGTTGTAGCTTCTTTCAGGGTAAATATAAGTTTTTTGGTTATCCTCTTCTTTCTATTGTCAATGCTTGGTAAATTTAGTGTGCATTCCATCTGATCACTTCATTTAGAGACCACCCTTGTTGTACAAAGGGGGTATGAGAGCTCACATTATCTGCTGGGTGAGTAATTTCACTCTAATAAGATTATAGAGGCTTTCTATTATTGTCCATATTAAAGAGAAAATGTCCCTTTTCTCACTACTGTCAAATCATGAGGACAATTATTCCAGGAAAAGTTTCAAACAATGGAGAAATTTTGAAATTCGACTTTCATCTCAAAACATTCACCAAATTCCTGTTTAGATGCCTCAGAGATTGATCTCAGTATAAACCTGTAGAGGTACTTAAGATAACATAATGTTCAAGTCACTTTATTTTTGTGTTTAGGTAAAAGAACCAATGTCTAGTAAAAGAACTAGAGTGGTGTTCACATCAGTTGCCTTAGTAATTAATGCAGTCAGTCCCAGAGCTTTGTAGAGAAGAGAAATGGAATTCTGTATCATTTAAATATATTGGAATCAAAATCTGAACTAAATGTAAATACTGTTGGCAAAATTTTGAGACTTCTTTAGACTTTTGATATTTGAAGAAATACTTGATGCTAAAGTAATTTACAGTTCATGTTTCCAGCATATAATTTGCTCCAGATCATATTGAGTGATTACCCAAAACAAGTTGCTAATAAAGGTGGCTGCTTATTTTCATGGGGAAATGAGATTTTAGAAATAAAATGGTAATTGGAAAAATCGCACAGTGCCAAATATTGTCACAGTCCCAAAAAATGATACTTAAGATTTCATTTTAAGAAACAAAGTAGGGCCAAGGAAATGATGTCAGCAAGATAGTAAAATAGGAAACCCCAGACCCTCTTTTCCCCTAACCAGAGACACTGCCTCAAGAACAAGTTTTCTTTGTGAGAAATCCAGAAACCAGTTAAGGAGCTTGTGCAAACCAAGTGAGTATAAAACTAGCCATATCAAAGTCTGTAGGAAAATTTGTGGCATTCACTATAATCTCTTCCTTGGCACAGTGCATCACAATTAGAGGAAATGCTTGCTCTTGGCTTCTCCCAGGGGTAGAGAAAGAGAAGACTGGACTGTTGCTTGATTCTAAACACTGACAAAAAGGCATCAGGTTGAAGACTGCTGAGAACAAAGGCAAAGGTTTAGACTAGCACACATTCACTCACCAAAGACCCTGCCCTCCAGCTCAGTGTATGAAACATGGCAGAAAACCTCCAACTCCCATCTTCCCTTTGGGAAGAAAAAAAGATGGAGTATGGTTTCAATTCTTTGGCTTTTTGAGGGGAGGAGAATTGCTCAAGGGCTTGGTTTTTGTCTTCCTATCGTAGAACACTGATGGCACCTGGCAGCTACTAGATGCCTTGGGGTTGCTGAGAACAAAAGAGAATTTGATGGCTTGTTGCTGTTTCAGAGGACTTGTGGTACAGCAAACAGAAGCCAATACAGCTTGGCAGTCACTCCCTTGGAGGAGGGAAGAGAAAAGTGGAGTATGCATCCAAACATCCAACTTTCTGGCCTTTTGGAGAAGTACCCAAGGGACTGGTCTTTGTCTTCCTGACTTGGAGTGCTAATGGGACCCAGCATACTCTACAAGCCTGGGGCTGCTGAGAACAAAAGAGATCTGAGTGGCTTATGCCAGCTCTAGAGAACCAGCAATACTGCATACAAATACCAAAAGGAACAAGAGATTATGAGCTCCTAAAAAAAGATACTGACAAATCCCTCTGAGAATTTACATCCACAAGTCCAAAGAAGACATATCCACTGAGAAGATTTGAGAAGTGTTAGAATATTTAACCAGGTTGACTGGTGAAGATCTTTCATTATACAAAGCTAGTCCATAAAGACTGGAAGAGGTAGCCCTTTTTAAAAATGCGTGATCCCAACACAAAGTTATAAGGCACATGAAAAACACAAAGAAATATGGCCCAATCAAAGGAAAAATTAATCTACAGAAAATGACACTAAACAAATGGAAGTTCATGAATTACCTGACAAAGGATTCCAAATAACTGTCATAAAGATGTTCAAAGAGCTCAGGAAAATGATGCATGAACAAGCTGAGAATGTCAACAAAGAAAAAATTTGAAAAAATAGATTTTGGAAATGAAAGATACAGTGCCTGAATTGAAAAATTCACTGTGGGGATTCAACACCATAACTTGATCAAGCAGAAGAAGAAAATCAGCAAATTTAAGACAAATCATTTGAAATTATACAAATAAAGGATTAGGAAAAAGAAGGAAGAAAGCCTAAGAGACTTTCAAAAAGGCTAATATACACATTATGGAAGTCGTAAAAGGAGAAGAGAAAGAAAGGTGCAGAAAACCTATTTAAGATAGTAATGACCCCAAACTTCTCAAATCTGGGGAAAGGAATAGGTTCATGAAACACAAGGAATTCTAAGTAGGAGGACCCAAAAAAGTGTACACTGAGAAACATGATAATCAAATTGTCAAATGTCAAAGATAAGGAATTTTTAAAACAGCAAGAGAAATGTTACTGTCACATACATGTAAGCACCCATAATACAACTAGCAGATTTATCAGCAGAAACCTTGTAGGTCAGAGGGAATGAGATGATGTATTCAAAGAACTGAGAAAAGAAAGAAAACTGCCAACCAAGAGTACTATATCTGACAAAAATGTCCTTCAAAAATGAAAGAGAAATAAAGACTCAGATAAAAGTTGAGAGAGATCATCAACACTAAAACAGCCTTACCAGAAATGTTAAGGGGACTCCTTTAAGTTGAAATAAAAGGATGCTAGACAGCAACACAAAAGCATATGAAAATACAGAGCTCATGGGTACAAATACATATATAAACGAATGCAGAATACCATAATGCTATAACAGTGTAGCACTAGTCTCTTTTAATTCTGCTATAGAGATTAAAATATAAAAGTATAAAAATAACTATATAAAGTATGTTAACTGAGACACAATATAAAAAGATTAATTTGACATCAATAATACAAATTTTGAGTGGGAAGTAAAAGAGTAGAATTTTTGTATACAATTGAAGTTAAGTTCTTATAAGCCTAAAATCAATATTTCTGGCTATAAGATGTTTAGTGTAACTTCCATGGTAACCACAAAGAAACAACTTTTAAAAGTCACACAAAAAAGTAATAAAATAATCACTTTGTCACCACAAAAAAAAAAATAACAATTATATACAAAGAAAGATGGCAAGAGATGAAAAGATGAATAGAAAAACTACCAGATGGACAGAAAACAATTTAAAAAATGGTAGGGGTAACCTATCAGTAACTTTAAATGTAAATGGATTGAACTCTCCAACAAAAAGACTTGGAGTAGTTGAATATATATATTTTTTTAAAAATCCAACTATATGCAGTTTATAAGAAACGTTATTTATTTTTACTTTTTATTTTTGTATATAATTTATTGTCAAGTTATCTAACTTACAGTGCTCTCATTCATATGTGGAAGAGACTCAGTTTATATTTAAGGACACACATATGCTGAAACTGAAAGGATGGAAGGTATTCCACACAAATAGCAATCAAAAGGGAGCAGGGCTGGCTATACTTATGTCAGAGAAAATAGACTTTAAGTCAAAAACATATATAAAACTACACATAATTTGTCTCATTATAGTTTTACACATCAGAGCTCCAAAATATATGAAGCAAACACTGACAGAACATAAGGGAAAAATAGCATCACAATGATAGTAGGAGATTTCAATATCCCATTTTCCATAAGGAACAACAACAAAAAAAATCATCCAGACAGAAGACCAATAAGGAAAGACGATGTAATAGCATTGTAGACCAAATGAACCTAACAGAAATACACAGAACATTACATCCAAAAGCAGCAGAATACACATTCTTCTTAAGTGTGCATGAAACACTCTCCAGGATAGATGATATGTTAGGTCACAGAACAAGTCTTAACAAACGTAAGAAGACTAAAATATTTTCTGACCACCGTGGAATGAAACTAGAAATCAATAGGATAGGGAAACTGGAAAATTTACTAATATGTAGAAATTAACACACTCTTGAATAACCAATGGATCCAAGAATAAATTGGAGAGGAAATAAAAAGTGTCTTGAGACAAATGGAAGTACATACATACCAAAATTTACAGTCTGCAGCAAAAGCAGTACTAGGAGGAAACTATACAGTGGTAAATGCTTACATGAAGCATAAACCACCTCAAATAAACAACCTAAATTTATACCTCAAGGAATTAGAAAAAGAAAAATATACTAAATGCAAATTAACAGAAAGAAGGATAATAATAAAGATTAGAGCAGAAGTAAATGAAATAAAGAATACAAAAACAACATAAAAAATCAAATAAACTTAGAGACAATTTTTTTGGAAAGATCAACATTACCGACAAGCCTTTAGCGAGACTAAGAAAAAAAGAGAGAAGACTTGAAATCAGAGATGAAAGAAGAGACATTATAGCTAATGCCACAGAAATAAAAAGGCATATAAAAGATCATTATGGACAATTACATGCCAAGAAATTGGATAGTCTAGAAGAAATGGACAAATTCCTAGAAACATACAATTTACTAAGATTGAATCGTTAAGAAATACAAAATCTAAACAGATCTATAACTGCTAAGGAGATTGAATCAGTAATCAAACACCCCCCATAAAGAAAAGCCCATGAGAAGATAGCTTCACTGGAGAATTCTACCAAACATTTAAAGAAGAATTAAGAATTAAGAATTATAAAGGATTATCCTTTACAAATTCTCCAAAAAAATAGAAGAGGAGGGAACACTTCCAAACTGATTTTATGAGACCAGCGTTACCCTGATACTGTGCCAGACAAAGACACTGTAAGAAAAGAAAATTAGAGGCCTAAATCCCTGAAAAATATAGATGCAAAAATTCTCAGCAAAATACCAGTAAGCCAAACTCAACAGCACATTAAAAGGATCATAGACCACCATGACCAAGTGGGAGTTATCCCTGAGATGCAAGGATGTTTCAACCTATGAAAATTAATTGATGTGATACACCACAATAACAGATTGAAGAATAAAAATCTCATGATCATCACAATAGTTGCAGAAAAAGCACTTGCCAAATTGACTCCCCTTTCATGATAAAAATACTCCATAAATGAGGAAGGGAAATGAATTACCTCAACATAATAAAGCCCATGTATGAAACCCACAACAGACATCACATTCAATGATGAAACTGAAAACTTTTCTTCTAAATCAGGAGCAAGAAAAGGATATCCAGTTATTGCCGCTTTTATTTGGCATAGCATAAGAAATCCTAGCCAGATCAATTAGGCCAGAAAAAGAAATAAAAGACATCCAAATTGGAAAAGTAATAAATTTATCTCTGTTCAGAGATCACATGATCTTATATGTAGAAAACTCAAAGGATTCTACCAACCCCCCCCCAAAAAAAAAACTGTAACTAATGAATTCAGTAGAGTTGCAAGGTACAAAATCAACATAAAAAAAAAAAACAGTTACGTATCTATACACTAACAATTTCTGAAAGGAAATTAAGAAAATAATATTATTTACAATAGCATAAAAAAAAAATAAAATACTTAAGAACAAACTAAGCTAAGGAGGCAAAATAATTGTTCACTGAAAACTCCAAAAGATTGCTGCAAGAATTTAAAGAAGACACAAATAAATGGAAAGAATTCCTTGTTCGTGGATTGAAAGATTTAATATTGTTGAAATGTCTATACTGCCCCATTATTTGCAGATGCACTGCATTTCCTATGAAAATCCCAATGCTGGTTTTTGCAGAAATAGGAAGAAAATCGTAATATTCATACAGAATCATAAAGAATAAGAAATAGATAAACCAATCTAGGGGACCAGAAACAAACCTTACACTCCTGACTTCAAATGTATTAGAAAGGTATGGCACTGGCCCCAAGACGGACTTACAGACCAACGGAACAGAATAGAGAACCCAGAAGTAAACCCATGCATGTATGGTTAAGTGATCTTCGACAAGGATCCAAGACTCCATAGTGGGGAAAGGACAGTCTCTTCAGGAAACCGTGTTGGGATAACTGGATACCCACATGCAAAGAAATGAAATAAGAATCATACGGTGTACAAAAACAACTCAAAATTGGTTAAAGATTTAAAAGTAAGATCTGAAACTATACAGCTTTTATAGGAAAACGTAGGGGATAAGCTTTATGACTTTGGTCTTGGCAAAGGTTTTATGGAGATGACACAAAAGCACAGGCAACAAAATGAAATGTAGACCAGTGGACGACATCAAATTAAAAACTTGTGGAGCGCCTCGGTGGCTCAGTCAGTTGAGCCTCTGACTCTTGATTTCAGCCCAGGTCCTGATCCCAGGGTCATGGGATCAAGCCCTGCATGGGGCTGAGTGTGGAGCCTGATTGAGATTCTCTCTCTTTCTCTCTCTCTCTCTCCCTCTGCCTCTCTCCTCCACTTGTACTTTTCCTAAAAAAAAAAAAAAAAAAAAAAAAAAGAAAGAAAGAAAAAGAAAAAGAAAAAATACAAACTAACAAAATAAAAAGGTTTTGTACTACAAAAGAAACAATCAATAGCATGAAAACACATCTAAGGAATTGAAGGAAATATTTGCAAACCATAAATTTTGATAAAGGGTTAATATCAGACATATAAGTGACTTTTACAACTCAATAGCAAAAAAACCTACTAACCTCATTTAAAAAATTAGCAAAAGACATAGACATTTCTCCAAAAAGACGTACAAATGGTCAATGGTATATGAAAAGATAATACCACTAATCATCAGGGAAATACAAATCAAAACCACAATGAGGTATTGCCTCACACCAGTTAGGATAGCCATTAGAAAATAAATGAAAGAATGAATGAATGAATGAATGAATGAATAAATAAATAAATAATTTTTAGTGTTGGTGAGGATGTGTAGAAATTGAAACCCTTCTGTGTTGTTGATGGGAATGGGAAATGGTGCAACCCCTATGAGAAATAATATGCAGTTTTCCTAGAAAGTTAAAAATAGAACTACCATATGATCTAACAATCCCACTTTTGGGTATTTATCCGAACAAACTGAAATCAATATCCCAAAAAGATATTTTCACTACCATCTTCATTACAGCATTATTCACAATATAGAAGTGGAAACACCCTAAGTGTCCATTGATGGATATTTGGATAAAGAAAGTGTGGTATATTACTCAATGGAATATTATTCAGCCTTTAGAAAAGGAAAGAAATCCTGATATACTGTGCAACATGGATGAACCTAGAAGATGTTATGCTAAGTGAAATAAGCCAGTTACAGAAGGACAAGTACTGTATGATTCCACTTAGGTGAGGTATCTGAAGCAGTCAAATTCATTGAAGCAGAAAGTAGAAATGTTATGGCTAGAGGAAGGGGGAAATTGAAAGTGGCTGTTCAGTGGATATAGATTCAGTCATGCAAGATGAAAAAGTTCTATACGTCTTCTGTACAATAATATGCATATAGTTAATACTGTACTGTATACTTACAAATTTGTTAAGAGTAAGTTCATGTCATGTTTCTTTAAATGACAATAGAAAAAAAAAAGTTTCCCCAATAATACACACACACAAAACAGACCAAACCAAACAATCAGGAAAGAATCTATCTTATGATGGGGTGTTTTAAAGTATGTAAAAATTTAACTGTATAAGATCTCTCTCGAATCTTATGGTTGATGTTCCTTCTGACAAATAATGACAAGAATTCAAATAAATTTTACACATTAGTATTAAAATAAGACAAAATGAGAGGCAGGTATGGATATTTATCCTTTTTCTTTTTAAATTTTTTTTCAACGTTTATTTATTTTTGGGACAGAGAGAGACAGAGCATGAACGGGGGAGGGGCAGAGAGAGAGGGAGACACAGAATCAGAAACAGGCTCCAGGCTCTGAGCCATCAGCCCAGAGCCCGAAGCGGGGCTCGAACTCACGGACCACGAGATCATGACCTGGCTGAAGTCGGATGCTTAACCGACTGTGCCACCCAGGCGCCCCTATTTATCCTTTTTCAATATTAAATATACCAATCATTAAAATGATGAGGTTTATATACACATAAATGCATAGAAATTTTAATGTGGTTAGTATGATATAGTATATATTTAGAGTTTTTTTTTTTAATGCTCTCAACTCTTATCCTTAAAAATGGATTTGCATTTGGAATATAGATACATGGTTTTCTTGACATATGTGCTGTAGGAATGGAGCGCAGGAATGGAGAGAAGATGGACTTATCTTTTAGGTAATTTTACTTTTTTGTAAGTAACCTAAATCAAATACGTTTTAAGTATGTTGGAAAGATAAATTATATTCCAGTTCACAATTTTCATGAATGGGATTTTCACTGGGGAAATCCCCATTAAAACAAAACCATTTCAGTGCTTGACAAAGGCAGAGAGTAGATTTGCTCTTCTGTTTGCCAATACGGAGTTATTTTTATCTTCAAGCTTTTATTCCGCCCGTGTCAGAGGAAGACTTGTCCGTTTTACTATAAAGCTAATATCTCTGTCTGGGCCTTTGGAAACAGCTCTTTCCGATGATCAAAGATGTTGCTCTAAAATGTATACCCTAGGGGCGCCTGGGTGGTGCAGTCGGTTAAGCGTCCGACTTCAGCCAGGTCACGATCTCGCGCTCCGTGAGTTCGAGCCCCGCGTCGGGCTCTGGGCTGATGGCTCAGAGCCTGGAGCCTGTTTCCGATTCTGTGTCTCCCTCTCTCTCTGCCCCTCCCCCATTCATGCTCTGTCTCTCTCTGTCCCAAAAATAAATAAACGTTGAAAAAAAAATTAAAAAAAAATAAAATGTATACCCTAGTAATGTTTTTAGTCTTTCCATCTTCCTGGCCTTCAGTCTGTGTTCAGATGTGCCATAATTTGAAAAGTCTTTCTTGTAGCAATGTTCTCCTTTATCTTCGGTTTCTCTTCTTCCTTCCCTTGAGCTGATCAATTTGTAAATTTATTTCCTAGAGCCTCCTTTTATTCCATTCTAGCCATTTTCTCCTTTCAAATCTGGTCTCCCCTAGAACTCTGAAAATTGCCTCCCTAAAAGAACCACTTAATGCCTTTCTAGCCAAATAGAAATGTTTTGTGTGTGTTTTCATGCTTTGTAAAAAGCTGTACTGTATTTAATACCATTGTGCAAATTCTTTTGATGCCTTTCTCCTCCCTTAATTCATGAAAGCCCAGTGCTTTCTCACCTTTTTTCTTTTTTCTCTAAGCCATCCTGTTTTGTCCTTACTAAGGCCACATGCTTTTGTCCTCCTACAACTTGTTTCAGAAAAACAGTTTTACAACCTTTATCTTCAAATACCATTCACATTTAATACACATAGTTATGGCATCCATAGAAGCATGAAGCTGTAAGAGTCGATGTTATTTTAGCTTCATTCAAAGAGATAGTGGGACATAAAGACTTCAAATGATGCACGATACAGAAAGTGACAGGGAGCACTCAATTTAAAATAATGAAGATTCCCTTGGTTCAATCTGACTATATGTTGTTCATGTTGGAAATTACATCTAAATAGAAGATGGACAGCAGATGCACTCTATACGCAGGGGGACTCTACTATTAAAAAATTAAAATTCCAGTGTATGCTAGTGAATTTTAAAAATTCTGATCTCAAATAAGTGACTGTAACTCAGAAAATATATAAGCATTTTTTGCAGGGATTGGAGATTTGTAAGCAGTAAAGAATAACAGAATGGGACATATGTGAAATTTGTTTTTAAGTACCAACTCTAGTGGTTTGCAGGTAGAGTTTTAATTTTGGCTGCCACCTGTAATGAAGCAATGGGCCATGCTATGAGTTCCACAGGAAGGCTAAAGAATCAGGCAAAATGGTAAAATCCTTGGGGCACCTGGGTGGCTCAGTCAGTTGAGCATCTGACTTTGGTTCACGTCTGAATACGGCTCCACTAAGGTCATGGTCTTGTGGTTTATGCATTTGAGCCCGGCATCGGGCTCCCTGCTGACAGCTCAGAGCCTGGAGCACATTTTGGACTCTGTCTCTCTCTCTCTCTGCCCCTCCCCCTCTCATACTCTCTCTCTCTCTCTCTCTCTCTCTCTCTCTCTCTCTCTCTCTCTTTCTCTCTCAAAAGTAAATCTTAAAAAATAAAAAAAGAGCCAAGCAAAACAGGAAAACACTAAAATGAAGGGCAATTATTTTTTGTCCTAAATGTAAATTTTTACAGAATGTCAGTCACCCAAATGGACTAGGAAGAAAGTTATTAATTCACACATTGACACTCTAATCTATACATTCAGGATGCTTTAGGTAAATTCTTTCACTCACAGAAACAGTTACCTTATTAGTTACTATGCCACCTCAGACAATGTAGTTTTTCTAGAAAAAAAAAGTTTTTCATGAAGAGTATCTGTATTTATGTTTGAAGGGAAAGTAAGTTCTAGAGATCCAAAAAACTGTGTAAATTCGCTCCTGATGCAGTCACGTCAACCATTTGGAAATCTCCACTAATAACGTTTGGACATCATTTGTGTTTGGCAATCATTTAGAATTCCCATTCCAGCAACAAATAATCTGAAATTGTGAGTGGGTATTTTGATATTTTATAGAAGTTAGTGGGTAAATGAGATTTTTTAAAAAGGAAACTGTTGAAAGAATTAATAGACTAGTAAAGAATGCCCACAATGCAGCATCTATACTTCCTACTCATTCTTGAGTAAATGTGTATGTTTCAGAATGATAATAACCATTTCCTTTAAAAACTCATTTTCCCCCTTTAGGGGGAAAAAGCTTATTTAGCTGTTAGAAAAATTAATGCTTGTAGTACTATATATGAGGAAGAAACAAAACTAAGTTCAAGTGACTGTTGGCTTCTTTCATAGAAAAGGAGCCATCTTTTCTTTAGATATAATTATATCTGGTCTGTTGAGTTTATATGGAACTTTCCCCCAACAATACTAGACAGTGGCCTTGGTTTCTCTTTAAGTAAATATTAAAATTTCACACGGTTATTCTCTGTGAACTATTAGTCAAGCTGATATGCGCATTACTAACATCTAACCATGGAAAGAGATTTGAATAGCCACATTCGAAGAGCCGTGACTCCATAAGAAACACAGGGTAGTCCGGAGTGTTGTCCTGACCAGGCTGTTGTTTGTCTCTTCTTAACAAGGCATCACTTAGCTCCTCATCAAAATGTGATGCCAGATGACATCTTGAAGAAAACCATTTCACTTTATCATACTTCCTGAAAGAACGTTTAATTGAACATTAAACTGAAAAGTTAATTTAACATTAAACTTAAAAAGCGTAGTCTTTTTTTTTTTTTTTTTTTTGGCTCTGTTGTAGTACTTAGATTTGGGGGATGGGTGGAAAAGGGAGTTGTAATGATTCCTAGTAAAGGCTTAGATGGCCCCGGAAGATTCAAAACCAATGCCAGTCCGTTTTCTTTCTGCCCTGTATCATTCTCATCTCTCGGGACCAGCATTACCAATGATAAGAAAGTGTGTCCTTTATTTAAAAAGTCAGTATGTTTTGACTGTGTTCTCTCTCCTACCGTGCTGAAACATGCTCACATTTAGACATTGCTTAAGAGGGTAGTGATCATCATGTCCCGGTGCTCATCTTCAAAGTTCACACACCGGGGTTAAGTGAGTCCATTTGATCAGTGTTCGACCTACATTTTTCAGGTAATTGCCTAAATTTTCTAGATGCGTTTGCTGTAGAATAATGTCTGTACCATACATTGCCAGAATACAGAATTTTAATAGGAAACACTATTTATTTACATTACCTTAATTGACCACATGGGATAGCATTAACTTGGAAAAAAAATCCCTATTTTTTTTTTTCTTTTTAGTCTATTTGTAAATATATTATAAGAAGTGAGTTGTCAAGACGCTGGAGTGGTTAGGAAGATTATAGTGTACTCTCCAGGGTATCAGATAACCCATTAACTTACAAATCAGGCCAAATTAAACATTGTCACCTAAACTACCTGGCAATAAAAATAACTATAATTTCTCATGCAGGCTCTTGCATGGGAAGCCTTGGGAGAATTTCCTTTTGCCTTTGGATCGCTTTTCTGCTGGTTTCTTTTTTCAATTGCTGTGGTTTTGGAAAAAAAAAAAACAGGATATCTAGGCATCATCTATTTATTTATTTAGTTCAGACTAATAATTTTTCTGAAACCGAATAAAAATTAAACACAGATCCTTTGAACTGTCTCTCAGTGAATATGTAGTCAGATTGTTCCTGTTCTTTTTGGAAGGCAGCTAGAAAGTTCAAATGCCTTGAATGAAGTTTTCAACATAACAATATTATACTGTTCATAATTTACCTTCCTTGTGCACCTTTAGCTAAATCTGTCCAAACAAATAGTTCTTTCTTTTTAAAATTTTTTAATGTTTATTTATTTTTGAGAGAGAGAGGGAGCACAAGTGGGGAGGGCAGAGAGGGAGACACAGAATCCAAGGCAGGCTCCAGGCCCCTAACTGTCAGCACAGAGCCTGACGCGGGCCGGAACCCACGAATCAGGAGGTCATGGCCTGAGCTGAAGTCGGATGCCCAGCCAGCTGAGCCACCCAGGTGCCCCGTCCAAGTACATGGTTCTTGAACAGATATGGTTATGAAAACATTTCATTAACTTTGCTAAGGAAGTAAACAGTAAACGAACTACTGGAAGACAAATGAATGAACTCACTGGGAAAATGTGTGCATCTTTCAAAAACTCTGACCTTTGAAAAAATTACTTTTAGCTTTATGCAGTATCAGCATAGATCCTTTATAATTTATAGATTGTATTAATTTATGGATTTTTTAAGTAATCCATAATTATATCATAAAATCCTAGTCAGTTAAAAAATATGCCAGAATACATGTGAAGCCCAGTCACAAAAAGTGACTGATTTAACTTACTAGAACTTATATGTCTAGATTACCATGTCAGAATTGTATATCTTCTAAATGATTCAACATTCTCAAGATTGAGTAGCCCTGTCAAAACACTGTCATATAGATATGTTTTTTTCCAGATTACATTTTAAAATTCTTTACTCCTTAGAAATATTGTTTTATTCATACATTGAAAAATATGTTTCAGCGGAAATATTTTATGAATGAAACTGGAAATTTTTCCTTACTTCACCAATATTATGTTCTACATAATCCAAATCATTTAAATATCTCTTCAAAAACTGAGTCTTTATAAACAAAAAAGCAGACTCTTAAATATAGGGAACAGGAATGCTTGGGTGGCTCAGTTGGTTGAGTGTCCAGCTCTTGATTTCGACTTGGGTCACAATCTCAGTGTTCATGAGTACAAGCCCTCCATCATAGGGCTTTGTGTTGACAGTGAGGAGCCTGCTTGGGATTTCTCTGCTGCTCCTCATCTACTCACAGTCTCTCTCTCTCTCTCTCAAAATAAATAAATAAGCTTAAAAAAAAAAAAAAGAACAAACTGGCAGTTGCCAAAAGGGAGGGAGGTGTTTGGGAGAATGGGTGAAGTAGGTGAAAGGGATTAAGATTACATATTGTGCTGAGCACTGAGTGATGTATAAAACTGTTGAATCACTGTATTGTACACCTGAAACTAACATAACACTGTATGTTAATTATACTGGAATTTACAAGAGCAAGTACCTTTGAAACAGCTTGAATATGTAAATCTAAACAAAATGAAAGTCTTTGAAGAGAAGTCATCTTGGGGCACCTACCTGGGTGGCTCGGTTGGTTAAGCAATTGACGCTTGATCTCAACTCAGGTCATGATCTCATGGTTTGTGAGGTTGAGCTCTGGGTCGGCCTTTGTGCTGACAGTGCAGAGCCTGCTTGGAATTCTCTCTCTCTTCCTCTCCCTCACCCCTTGTGTGCATTCTCTCTTTCTCTCAAAATAAATGAATAAACTTAAAAAAAGAGAGAGAGAAGTCATCTTGACTTTAATTTCTATTTTTCCTTTTACATCATTGCTACTTTTGGATTTTTCCTGAAGGGCATACATATTTGTGCAGCATTTTACAAGATATTTTTTCATGTACCAAAATTGACATTTCAAGCTTAAAATAATTGATATTTAATGGCTGATTGGATAAAATAATCATGTAATTTAATTTTGTGCTCTTCCTTACCAGCATATGATTTTATTTCAAAACATTTTGATATTACCTACTTTTGTGGAAATTCATGTTACAAAAAGACTTTGGAGTTTAATGAGATTGTGTGATACATAATCAAACTCAAATATTTTAGCATGTTTTAATTTGGTAGAGACTATGAGGGAAAAATGTAGGAGAAAAAACCAATATAAACATCTTCTATAGTAGGCAAAGAGGAAAAGAAAGCAAAACTAGTCTCCTTTCTAGCCAATTCTCGGGGTGTTCAATTAGCATACATTACTTACAAATCTTTTACATGCAAGATGCATGAGACACTGTGAGGGTTATGAAGATAAAATTTCCCTAATCGGGGACCTGGTGGATTTTCATAGTCATGGATGTACTGTCACAACAGAGAGGAAGCCTGATTCCTTAGGTAATTAAGTTTTAAATGTGTTATCGCAAGAGGGGGCACTGTTTAGAAATAGGAACAGATTTAAGAATGGTTTAGATAAGAGGCATTTGGGTGGCTCAGCGGGTTAAGTGTCCCAACTTGGGCTCAGGTCATGATCTCGGGGTTTGTGAGTTCAAGCCCTGCGTTTGGCTCTGTGCTGACAGCTCTGAGCCTAGAGCCTACTTCGGATTCTGTCTCTCTCTCTCTCTTTGCCCCTCCCCCACTCATGCCCTTCCTTCTTCCCTCTCTCTTTCAAAATAAATAAACATTAAAACATTTTTAAAAATTAAAAAAAAAAACAGTGGTTTGGGGAAAGAATAGTTTAGATGATATAGATGTTTAAAAAATTACTAATAAGTAAGGAACTCATGTAGGTTTAGAGTGAAGTATTTTGGGGGGAGGACATCTGGATCTTCTTACAGCAGAGACCATTGAGCTGCTATGGTCCACAGACTGTCTCACTATAGCAGGTCCCTCTTCCAGTGGAGATAAAGAAGAGGTACAACCAGTGTCTGAGCACGTCTCACTGTTACCTGAATTATAAACTTCAGTGATACAAGCCTACTCCATACTTCATTTACACTCGACTCTGGATTTTCACCAAAATTGAATACTTACATATGCATACGTATGTGTGTGTGTGTGTACATACATCTATCTATGTGATAGGTAGGTAGATAGAAGACAGGTAGTTAGATACATAGATAGATAGATAGATAGATCTTCCCTCATTCCTAAGTCAGTATTCTAAACAAACTTGGATTTGCATTATATTTGCTTATAATGAATTGATTTATCCTTGCTTTCTCTAAGATAAAGATTATGTTTTTTTTTAATTCCTTAGAGTGAGAAACAAGCACAAAGCCCCTAAAATCTCATGAATCTTAAAAGTAAATTTTCAATTTCAAGTTTCCATTTCAAACCTCCTACACTACGATAGTAAAAGGGGTTTTTCAGAGTCACTTTCCCAAGAGGGATTCAAGTCAGTTGAGAGATTGTGAATAGAAAAACAAGCCGATATTCAAATCCTATGACTTTCCAACTCTGTGCTCACCTTTCCTTTTACTCTCATGAGGTATTAAGTAACACTTTTGATGCCCATCTTTGCTTTTGATCAATTAATTTTAAGATAAATATTCCCTCAAATATACTGGTACAATTAGCCATTCTTTCTTTCCTGACACTCATAAGAATATTTTTTCCAGTGTATATTGTAATAGGCAGTGTTTTAGTGTTTAAATATTCAAA